>NW_010565423.1:1815-19976 GCF_000687285.1 Phaethon lepturus | reverse complement strand
GTTGTCCTGCAGATGCCCTGTGGGTGCCCTCTAAGATAAACCACGATGATTAAGTACAGGAAAAACAGCAAAAACTAGGAGGCTGATCCCTAAGGGACAGTCACAAAACATTAGAGTAAGTAAGTTACAGAGCCTATAAAAACTGCAACATATAATCTGAACAAAGGACATATATTTTATTAATATATTACTTAGTAGTTTTGTTAATATATATGTGCTGTTACTATTCAATGGCTAAGGAAAATGGGGGAATAGGAAAACAAAGGAATACAGATGTGTGTATCCAAACCCAAATCCTAAGAAACAGGATCAGACTTCCATTTCTGTAAAATTAAGAGTTTATTCGGTACAACTGAGGAGACTATTGGGTTGGTCATGTAGTTGTCAATAAAATACCCAGCAGTACTCATACAGAGTTCCTAAGCATAGTCAGTGGCTAATTTCCTTTTTAGTTATTTTATTTTTCATGTTTAGATTTTTCTACTTGATGTTGTTGACTATAAACATCAGCAATATGATACCTCAGCTGTTCTAATGAGGCTTATTTTGCTTTAAAAGTTCTCTTTATAGCTCATGTATTTTTCATATTTCTTCAGCTGTGACATGAACTCTTAACAATGAAACTTCATTACAGCTTTACCAAAATCTGAGGACCCAAAGGTTTCATAAACTACTCAGGAATGGAAAGTTATCTTGGTTTTCTGTAATCAAAGTGTGACTTGGAAATGTTAAAGGAGGAAGAACTGTTCTTTTTGTTCAATCTGGCTACTCTACAGCAGCCACATTTTCCATTGTGCCTTTGGCTGGACATTTGCTAACATACTTAGTAATGAAAGAAATATATTACATAGCTATTTTTGTTGATCTGATCAGTGAGATTATGTTGAAGGAAAGTATTATCTCCAGGTTTCAGTGTTTGTACCTCTTCTCATATTTTCTTATATTTTCTGCATACAAAACTCACCACTTTACATAAGGAGTCATACAGTTAGAAACACTATCTCTTCTGAAGGCATCACCTGCAGAATTGCAAAATCCATCAAACTTCATAAATCCCTAATTCAATTTATTCCTCAGATTAGCACTTTTTTGCATGTATTATACATGGATTCTTTTAATTGTGTGTCGTAATGCTTGGAATCCCAGCCATAGCCACGACTTCTCTACTAAAAAGCACACTAACGAAAGTTGGGTTTGCTCCCACATAGTTTCCAGTTTATATTTCAGCAATCTAAACACTGTGCGAGTATTTTGAGGTGAGTAACAAGACAGGTCACAGGCCTGAACACATTCCAGTATGATAGGGACTCAAATTATGTCACACACATGGCAACTGACCCCAGTGAACTGAGGTGGAGCCATATTTGACCATATAAAATAGCAGTGATACCTGTGTTACTCCCAGCACTTTCCTTGCATGCACTATCCATGCAAGGATCGGCAATACCAAATCAGAGTTCAGGAATGACAGTACGGGAACATATTAAGCATTATAACAATCCCTACCCAAGCAATCTACCAGGCTACATGCCTACAAAAACATGCACTTCCTCTCCAGTATTTTCTAGCCTGAGGTTTGGAATCTGCATGCTCTTTTTTTTACAGTATACTTTAATATATTAACATGTGAGTTTGCTTTTTCTCTAACTCAACCTATCAACTGCATTTTCTTTTTTCAGTGTAATTATTCTGGTACAAAGCTAACTATGGTTAAGATAACTCAGATTGCTATAAAATTCTCAAATTGTGTACTATATATAATCAATACCAAAAAAATCCAATTCCATCATCAAAGCTATAAGCAACTCAAACTGATGTAAAAAATATTTCAGAGGAACACATACCCTGGGGACCATATCTTTTTGATGGTATTAGCAAAAGGTGTAGAATCATAGCTTAGAAAATATTCATGTAATACTTCACTTCTGTAAAAATTTGCAATGAAAAATCACAAGGGATGGAAATAAAGGCAAAAAATACCTGGACCCAAAAAGATGATGTTTTGTTTGACTAACATCCACCACCCACAACAGCAAAAATAAGTATGCAAAAAAAGTATCCAGTTGGTTTTAATACAGCCTTTTCCAAGGAAAACTTACAACTAGAAGTACTGTGTCGACTTCTAAGGGTCTGCAGACATCAGGTTACAGACTGTTATTATATTTACAGACAGCCTAAGAAAATTATTTGGGAAAGACAGCTGCTAGAAGACAAAATGTGTAGGAATACATACCTGCACTGGAAAATTTATATGGCTAATTTGAAGTTAGGGTTGAAACCACTCTTTTTAAAACATACATTTTTCTTGCATTTTTGTTAAGGAAGCCTGTAATAACATATCTTGTATAAACCAGTAATTGCCATTCAAGTTCATAGGATTCAGTATATTTTTTGTAATGAGTTCCTTTTATAGCAATGAGACTAGAGACTGCTCCCTTCTTCTGTCCTGTCATCCTGACATTAATTTCTTTGTCATTAAGACTGTACATCTCTTGTATTACTCAACCTTTCACATAAAGTAATAGACACCTACTTTGTTTTTCTATAGTTGTCTAATGCCTGCCAACTGACTTTGCCCCACTCCAAAACCTTACTCTCTAAACTGGAATATGTACAACAAGTCTTCCCCATTCATCTCATTTGTCCCTGTGTGCATAGATACTCACTTTTTTCTGGTGAAAAATAGCGCTTTTTTTTAAACAGAAAAAAATAATTTATTGAGATCTTTTGCAACAGGGTAACACTCCCAGGGGAATGAAATCTCTCAAACAGGATGGTCAGTAATTTCCTTGATGGTGGCAATGATATCCATTGTAAGGGTCCTTGCAAATTTGGTTTCAGGTAGGTTGGATGAGACTCCCCATCTGCTTCTGCTGTACAAATAAAGACCTGGATCTGTGTTTCCCATATCCAACAAAAGTCTTTATATGTACCCATGAGAAAATTGTAGATTATTTTTAGGCTATTCTTTTTTCATTACAATACTTATCTTTCTTTGTTAAAAAATTCTTAAGTAGCTGGTTTTTTGCCTCTTCCTGAGGTGTACTGCCTAAATTGATGCCCTCTGAATCAAATTGTCAGAAGGTATTTCTGTTCGCATTTGTTTCAGGTGGCTGTGAGACATTCTGAAGTATCTATGATTTTTTTTTCCTCCCCATTCCTTTTAAATTTCCTACAGTTTAAGATTTTGTTTTGGCTTTTATTTAGTGTCTGATAGTAATGGTGTTTATTCATAATCCCTTCATTCTGTTATGTTACGCTTAATTTTTTAAGGCTGCTGCATAACTTGAAAATGTATCTAAAACCCGTATTTTGTTCAATTGTGAAAGTTAGCCTCAGTTATCTTGCTTAGAACGGCTTTCATTTATTTAGTGTCACTTTCTTCCAGATTGATTTTTAAAGAGCTATCAATGTTTCAAAGATCTATTATTTACAAAGTGCTTCTGGCTTTGCTGGCCATTACTATTAGTGCCATGCTAGCAGTTTCTCTTTCCTTTTTTCTTTTTCTTCTTTTTTTTTTGTTTTAAGTCTTTCCTTTGTCAAATAAATTCACATTTTTGTTCCTATCCTTCTGGCACCTCATTTTTATCAAATTCTTGGTGGTGTTTAGCCAAAAACTTTCTCTGTAGTGCCTGTTTAGAAAGCTTAGGAGTTTATTGCTATTGCTTTCAAGTACATTACAGAAATGGTCTTGATTTCATATTTGCTATGATCTCGTCACGCTGAATTGCATATTTTGCTTCAAATAACAACAACCACTAGGCTTTGTGCCTAGCAAAGTATCACTAATGGAAATAAGCCATATCTACTGGAAAAGACTGACAATGTCATCTGAATGTAATGAACCAAAATACCTAAACCAAACTGATCAAGTTCAAGACAATACAGTACTTGTGATGAAAAGTAAGCACTGAAACTCTAGAGGTTCCTAAGTCAATGTTGATTAACTTTAAAAGACATTTTATCAACTTGTTTTCCTTGTTTAATGCTTTCATTTCTAACATGCAGAGAAAAAATGCTGCCTGATTTTCTTTTTTTTTTTTTTTTGATTACTTCAGGTAAGTGTTCATGGTTTTATTTACAGCATTAACTGAAATATTCTTAAATAGCATTTTGGTGTTTATGAGTACAAAACATAAAAGACTAGAGGCCATATTGGTCTTTTAGCTACTTTGTGTCCATTCTGGTAGAGTAGAACAGCAAAAAACTTTGCAGATCTGCATATTGTGGGTCTTTATACTGTCATATGAATCCTTAAGAGGTACAGAGTTGAAGTGCTGTTTGCTGTGTTCTTCATACGTTTGCAGTGTACTGGCAAAAGGAACAGCAGCTGCTGTGCCTCCTGCCCCAGCAGCTATGGTCCTACTCATATGGCCTGTGTCCCTCTGACTGGTTGCAAGGAAAGGGAACAACCTGCAAATGAAAATCTGATTATGAATAAACCTTAGGATCTAAAATGATGCTAGCTCAGGCAGTCAGGCCAGTGCCTGAGGAGTAGGATAAATTATCTGTCAGGCTGTAGTTTGAAAAGAGCTTGAGTATTACCGTTGGTGGAAAAGTGAAAAGTGAGAATAAGACACTTGATTGTCTCTGACAATTTATATCATTCGAAGCACAAGAACTAGATTCTACTGGGCACCTAATGCCAAAATTAGCACTAAATACTTTGCAAAAGGGAGTAAATATAACAGTTAATCAGCTGTCTGGTGTTTGTGGGGGTTTTTTTATTACATGTCGGCTAACAAGAGAGAGAGAATGAAAATCAAAACCCCTTATTTTTGCTTATGGAAATTTTTATTTCCTTGCCTGTGCCTTCAGCCCAACAAATAATTATTAAAGCATACTCAGATTATTTTGGCAGCAGAATGATTAAAGGTGTCATTATTTGGATAGGCCATGGAAGTGTTTATTGTGTTTGGAAGCACTGTTAACATGAATAAACAGAACTGTTAATCTAAAATCTGGAACAGATGTTGACAGGCTGATTTGTAAATTGTTGGGTCCCAAAGTTAGTTAAAAAAATAACTAAAAAAAATCTGGAAAACTAAATATATATATCTTGCTGGTATAGTCATGGAAGATAAACTATTTTCAAAAACAAAACTGAAAAAATTTTAAAGTCAGAGTTGTTGTTTTTTTAAATAATAAAGATTATTAAAGGCAATATTCTGCAACATGAATCACTTTACATAATTTAAAGAGTGTACATCATGGAATAACGGGTCCGTTACAGTACCTTAGATCTCTGGTTGGGACAAGCTGCGTTTGACAAGTTTTGCTGTCATGCCCAAATTTTGATCCCTTTATTTGGAATATGGAGTTTACTATAGAAAGGCACCTCAGTTTAATGAAGCTTTATGGAATCTGTCAATTTGAAGTTGAATATGACCAATACTTGGTTTTTATGACTTCAGTACTCATCCTATATCTTAGCATAATTGTATCTATAGCTAGTGAAAAATTCTGTAAATATTTACACTTAGGTTTTACTTGTTGAAGAACAAAGACTTAAAATACATTAACTTTGGCTTGTTGTATACTTCTAAAGCTGTTTCCAATTCAAACATGTAATATTGGAAAAAAAAAATTAGTCTCTTCTTGACTGGTCATGTGCTTACTTGATAAGAATTGAAGTAAAAAGTGTAGGAAAACATGGGATTATTAGAAAATACAATTTAAAGTAGATTTTCAGCATTTAGAAAATACTGAACATTATTTGTAGTGTTGAAGATGTATTTGTAGGCACTTGGACATTGTTGTTTCACGTTTTTCATGACTGGAAACATCATTTTAATGTTAGTTTTAATTTCAAATAGGCAGATTTTAAAAATGGCAAGTCTATATGCACTTATTAAATCAGGTGGTCCAACATGAAAGCTAGCTAATCTATGAAATCTCTTTACATACCCTCATACTGCATTTATAACACTACTAAAGATGACTGTTTGTATTCAGGATCACTTCAGTTTTAATGTGGATACTAAGACAGGCAGATTTAATAGTCATACTGACACTTTGAAGAATATATCATTGACCAATTATTTACTTCTTTATTTTTACTTAGTCTAAAGTGAGAGTTAAAGGAGTTACAGATTAAAAAGGTAAAATGCATCGTGTCAAGCCAAATGACACCACTGCTGTGACTAAAGCATGCAGGATACTTGACTCAGCTTTAAACAGGTTCTTTAATAGGTTACTCCTGGAAAAGCAATGCTGTTGTCAGATGGCGTAAGTATTTAAAGCATTGCTAAAGCTCATTGTCACTGCTGCCTGCCAGAATTATCTTCAGTGCTAATAATTTACTGTAATGAATCCAGCACCTGCAATACAGAGTTTTGAAAGGCTAATTTGCACAGTTGAGAAAGACATTTAGTTTAATACTTGGTTGGGTACCTTGAGGGCCTCCACTTCAATTCCCTCTTCAGTTCCTTCTTTCTGCAACTCACTTTCACGATAAAGTGATTTAAAAAAAAAAAAAAAAGCTGTTGTTACTAGTTTACTCTTGACTGACAAAACAAAAAATTCCTCTTTGGAGGACGGTTCTTCTTAGCCTGTCCTCCTGAAGAATTAATGTTTATGCAATTATACTTAATCTTCTTGATAACTAAATAAATGATTCTCACTGAAGATAAGTTGTTTTTTCGTCTCTTACGGAAATTGGCGGGTGGGCTCAAGAGAAGCTCAAAGTAAGGCTCCTCTCAAGATTGAGTTTGTAGTCATCACCTGAAAGAGGCAGCAGCCACGTGTACTAGTTGGCCAACAAACTCATTAATTCAACCCAGTAACAGGACATGCTGCCACTTACTCATCCAAAAAGGAGACAGAAGGGAGTCAGGGTATGAGGAGGTGTGTAAAAGACTGGTAAAGAGTTCTGAGAAAAGGGAGAAGCAATCATTGTGTTAGGAAAATCTGGTAGACACAATTCTGTATATGGACAGACCTTACTTCTCTGCTTGTGGAGTAACTTGGGTTTTATCTATGAAGATTATTTTCCATGTCAAGTGATTTGCTTGCTGCTCTTGGTAATTTTTCAAGGTATTTTTCAGTAAGAGAGTGGGTGGGTTTGGGAACAATGTGAGATGAGGCAAGGTATAGTCCCCAGCCTGGAAGTATAAGCTTAAATCAAATGTGATGTGAGTATAAAAAAGGAAAGGATAGAAGAGAAAGATGAATTTAAAAGTAATAGAGATCATACATATATGATAAGCAGCTGTCTATTATGCCCTAACAAGCTAGTTTCTATGAGGTTGACAGGAGTATCTTATCAGGAATATACTCTTTTCTAATTGCAACTCTAAGGGGAAAACAAACAACCAAAGAACCCATTTAAAAATTAATAATCTAGATGCTGGGTTTTTTAAATTAATTTTAAATTTTAAATTTTCATCTCTCTCACTTTTTCACTACTATTAGGGGTTTTTTTGCAAGCATGTTAGTAGAAATGAGTTTCCAGAAGGAATTTGTAGGACAAAAATAGTGTAGGTAACATGAATTATATAATGAACTTTCAGTTAAATATGATTTTCCTAAATTTATGTCTGTTCTTATTCAAAAAGAATTGTTACAAGGATTCTTCATCTTGTAGGAAAGTAACAGCTGAGAAAACAAACCAAATTCTGATTTCATGTTGTGGCACTATGGCAGAAAAAAAAAAAGTCTTTTGATATGAATTGTTTAGAGAGTTCACGCATCCATTTTGCATGTTGTTATTGTTAATGTTCTGCTGGATGAACAAAACATTGAAAGTTTTTTCTATATGCACCCCAACAGACAAAAGAAAGTCAGTGCATTCAATATTTAAATGAAGAATTACGAAATTTATTACTGCAAACCATGGACCAGCTAATCAAAATATTGGTTTTGCATGAGTATTTAGTTACAGATATAATTAATTGTGGTGTACATGCAAATAAACATTTAATAGCTCAAAGGCTAGAAGCATCAGTGTGACTTAGAAGCCTGTGTTTCACTGACTTTCAAAATCATGTGGAATAGCATTTCATTGGTTTGTTTTGAAAAGTAGAAGACACAAATCTACGTGCAGTGGTTACTACTATTGTGTGATGCACATTGGTAAAAAGCATATTAGTTCGAGAAATCTCATTCAGTTTGTCTTATCTACAGACTTATAAAAAAGAGATACATGCACTTACTGATACTTTTGCTGATTATTGTGGTGAAAGAGCCCAGATGCATCATTTAACGTGCATTAAGACCTCAGATGCAAAGTCCTGGATGTCTTCCTTCCACCTCTCTTCCAAGCCCTCACTTGGCACAGCTCTCACATTGAGGATCAGATGCTCAGATACGTGTTCAGGTTAAAGGTGTCACTGCTGTTGCCAGGGGTACAAGATGAGCTTAATAAACCAATAGGCTGAGATACTTTTAATCTCAGAAATAGGCATGACAGAACTGAAAGAGGAAAGAGGCTGGGAATGAGACATGTTTGTACCATTGTCTCATGTTTTAACATAGAGCAGCTTGTAACCCGGCAAGCAGTCTAATACTCCTAATCTATCTTTTTAACTTATACTTGCAAATTTCAGCGAAGGTGAAAGACCAATAAACCTAACTTCTCCCTGATGATTCATGGACTAGATTTCAAGCATTTTCACAGCTCAATGGAACAACTCCTTGTCATCTCTGGCTATTTCTGTTATTTCAGGACATCTACCACAGCCACCTCACTTACAGTTTCCTGACTGAACATATTTTTAAACACAAACAAAAGCAACTGAGTAATTTCGCTCAATGAAGATCAACATTTTAACTTTTCTAGTGATGATGCATCTTGAGCCAATACCTTTTAGAAATCTCCTCCTGGGTTTCACATTTCTTACATTCCCTGTTATTCCTGGGTACTAACTCTATTTAAGACCACCAGCTGAGAACTGGCATTATCATAGAATCATAGAATAATTTAGGTTGGAAAATACCCTTAAGATCACCAAGCCCAACCATTAACTTAACATTACCAAGTCCACCACTAAACTATGTCCCTAAACACCATTTCTACACGTCTTTTAAATACCTTCAGAGATGGTGACTCAACCACTTCCCTAGGCAGCCTGTTGCAGTGCTTGACAACCCTGTCAAAGAAGAAGCATTTCCTAATATCCAATCTAAACCTTCCCTGCCTCAACTTGAGGCCATTTTCTCTTGCCCTATTACTTCTTCCTTGGGATAAGAGACTGAGATCCATCTTGCTACAACCCCCTTTCAGGTAGCTGTAGAGAGCAAAGAGGTCTCCCCTCAGCGTCCTCTTCTCCAGATTAAACCACCTCAGTTCCGTCAGATGCTCCTCCTAACACTTGTGGTCTAGACTCTTCATCAGCTTTATTGCCCTTCTCTGGACATGCTCCAGCAACTAAGTGTCCTTGTAGTGAGGGGCCCAAAACTGAACACAGGATTCAAGGTGTGGCCTCACCAGTGCCATGTACAGGGGCACGATCACTTCCCTCATCCTGCTGGCCACACAATTTCTGATACAGGCCAGGATGCTTGTTGGCCTTCTTCGCAACCCAGGCACACTGCTGGCCCATATTCAGCTGGCTGTTGATCAGCACTCCCATGTGTTTTCTGCCGGCAGCTTTGCAGCCACTCTTCTCCAAGCCTGTAGTGTTGCATGGTGTTATTGTGACCCAAATACAGGACCTGGCACTTAGCCTTGTGCTGGGTCACACATACATACATACAACCTCATACAACTGGCCTCAGCCCATCAACCCAGCCTGTCCAGATCCCTCCGTAGAGCCCTCCTACCCTCCAGCAGATCAACACTCCCACCCAACTTGGTGTCATCTGCAAACTTACTGAGGGAGCACTCCATCCCCTCATCCAGATCATTGATACTAAATAAAACTGGCCCCAGTACTGAGCCCTGGGGAACACCACTTGTGACTGGCCACCAACTGGATTTAACTCCATTCACCACAACTCTTTGGACCCAGCCATCCAGCTAGTTTTTTAACCAGCAAAGAGTTCGCCTATCTAAGCCATGAGCAGGCAATTTCTCCAGGAGAGGGTTGTGGGAAATGGTGTCAAAGGTTTTACTAAAGTCTACCTAGAGAACATCCACAGTCTTTCCCTCATCCCTTAAGCCAGTCACCTTGCCATAGAGGGAGATCAGGTTAGTCAAGCAAGACCTGCCTTTCATAATCCAATGCTGAGTGGGTGTGATCATCAGATTATTCTGATTTCTAGCATTTTTGCATAGTTACATTTGCATAAGACCAGCTGATCTACTCAATGGTTTGTATTTTCTTCTACGGCTTTGAAGTAGTCTAAAGGACTGATTTACTGTTGTAGTCTAAATGGGGTTATTATCCCAAATTATTTTAAAATATATCAGTGGATGAATTTTACAGAATTCTGTGAATGGACAAAGAAGTCAGAATTGTGAAGTACCAAAGAATTTGAAGGTCAGAAGCAATGGTCTGTTTTCTGAAATCTGCCAATTTAAGGCAACTATTTGAAATTTTCCTAAAGCAAGGCATAGGTCCTTCAGCAGAAACAGCATATAATTAAAGACTAGCATGACACACACACATGACCTCGCAGGAACACTCAAATTTTATTTTTGTCCTTACCTCAAGATCTGGCATTCTGTTTGTCAGTAAAACTGATATGGGTATTTTACAGGTATATGTTTTCCAGGATGACTAACTTAACATTGAAACATGAAATATTATATTCAAACTCATAGTAAGACTCAAAACAGTTTCCTGTTGTAATAACATTATAGTATTTTATTGTAATAACTTTATAATATTAAGGGAACTTTTTGTTTCAACTGTTGACACCTAAGAACATGATAAAGCAGGAGTGAAAATAACAACAAGAACTTATAAAAGGTGATCATTTGCCTGAATGTATGTTTTGGTTTTGCATTAAATTAGACAAAGATGTAAGATACACTTTCTATCTTTTGGCTACTCTTCTTTCCCAAAGTAGTCTCCTTTTTGAACTTTTGTCATGTTTCTTAATGCAGTAGATTTTGTATAAGCTAATATAGATTCTTACACTTTCTACAGTATCATTATGGCAATTCAGAATATGATAAGCAGATATGTTTGCACATGGGAGAGGAGCTGAGAATTAAAGTGACCTTAAAGCACTTGTGTATCTTCATCTTACATCCACTCTCATCCAAGGAGCCTCACTGCACAGAATCACTTTAGCTATAATTGTTTGTCATTCTTTCAACCAGAGTTTAACTCATCAGAGCTTAAAAGATGAGTAGAAAAGAGAAAAAAGACAAGTCAAATGTCAACATACACACTTTGAAAATTTTCAGTTGTCCTAATTTTAAACTTACTACAATTTGGTACGCTCAGTAAAGCCAACAAGCTTGAAAGCTGTCCTTAAAGTATGAGTAAACATGTTTAAAATATTGCAGCAGATCAGAAGTAATATCCTCTGAATGTCCCCATTGCTACGTTAACATAAATTTGGGCATAGATGACAAGTTCAGAGAAGCAGAATGGGATGCTTTTCCCCATCTGACTTCTTCTGACCTTTACAGGATGTTTAGGTCATGATGCCTGTTTTTCCAAAAGGTCTTTCCAGATCAGACTTCTTGTGGTTTAACCCCAGCCAGCAGCTGAGGCCCACACAGCTGCTCACTCAATCCCCCCAGCAGGGCAGGGGAGACAATGTGAAAGGCAAAAGTGAGAAAACATGTGGGTTGAAATCAAGACAGTTTAATAGGGAAAGCGAAAAGCTGTGCATAAAAACAAAACAAAATAATGAATTCATTCACTACTCCCCATGGGCATGCAGGTGTTCAGTCATCTCCAGGAAAGCAGGGCTCCATCATGTGTAATAGTTACTTGGGAAGACAAACACTCCAAATATACGCCCTTCCTCCTTCTTCCCTCAGCTCTTATTGGTGGGCACAGTTTTACATGGTATAGGATATTTCTTTTGTCTGTTGGGGTTGGTTGTCCCAGCTGTATCCCTTCCCAGCTTCTTGTGCACTCCCAGCCTACTTGCCTACTTGCTGGTGGGGCAGCGCAAGAAGCAGAAAAGGTCTTGGTACTGTGTAAGCATGGCTCAGCAATAGCTAAAAAACCCCTGTTTTATCAACACTATTTTCAGCAGAATTCCAAAACATGGAATCATACAAACTACTATGAATAAATTTAAATCTATTCCACCTAAAGCCAGTACAAGACTTTAAGTATTAAGTAAAATTACTTGAGGATGTTCTTAACAATGCCTGTGCTGGAAATGTGTTTACTGGAAGTCTATAGGAGCCTAGTATATTGTTTGATCCCTATAGTAAGAGATTATTATTGAAGGTCATCTTGGCCCTGCTGTATTATTGATGGACAATTTTGCTATTGACTTCCAGAGTGCCAGACTTGTACTATTTGAATTTGACTGACAAAATCATTGAAATTATTTCATTTTAGAGGACCTTCAGCAGTATCTTTTTGAACATTGATTGATTTTTTAATACGAACATATGTTTGCAGAATGTATCTGTATGTAAAGAGTACACTTATTTTTGCATACAGAAAAGTGTTTGAGTTTGTTGGAGGACATGAGTGAATGCAACTAATTATTCATATATGAGACTATATTGTAATAAACCTTGAGCCTCTACTCTCTTTAACTAGAAGCAAACTTTATGAATATACTGTGATGAGCTTTAGAAATTCTGTTGCATTTGAAAGGCACTAGGCTTATTCTCCCTTTCCTTATATGACAAATGGCTTGCAATTACTGAGTTTTAAAATAAATCAGCTTAGTATGTTCTATTTGCAGTGTATTTCAATATTAACATATTTTTAATGTCATCTCTATGCTTTCCCAATGCAATGCCTTCTAGTAAGGCTTGCAACTAATAATTACTTCTCAGGAAAACCCTGATGCTTTTCCCACAGAACCATAAAAATGCTGCTTGGAAGGCACTTCTGGAGGTCACATTGTCCCACCTCCAACTTGAAACAAGGTTATTGGCAATGTTTGAGTAGGTAATTTATGGTTTTTTCTAGCTGAATCTAGAAAAATCTCCAAAGATAGAAGTTCCACAGCCTTTTTTGGAAAACCTACTCTCTAGTGCAGCATGTCGTCCCTGTATTCATAAGGTACATTTTACCCTTTCATGTTCTTAAACATCTCAAGTATTATGTCATTAAATGAGCACAACACTTCCTTAAATCCTTCTTTTCATTATCCTGCTAATTCACAGACCATAGACTTTGATTCGAACAACATTCCTCAACTGACATGGCAAAAACCCAGTATCATAATGTTGATGGACTGATTTCTTAAAATAGCGATTTCTGATAAAACCACAATACACATAAATTCTGACTTAAGAGTCTTTGAGGATGTTATAGAATTAAATATTGCTAACAGAGAATCCTAAAATTAGTTGCCAAAATCATGACATGTAGGAGTTTCCAAGACAGTCTGATTTTCATACAAGTATTATGTTTGCTGATTAACCATTACACATAGCTAACAGGATTGACATTTTCATAACTTTTCAGCTTACCCCGGTGAATAACTTTCAGTGGATGGATTTCCATCAGGAGATGTTTCTTTATTCAAAACACTTCATGAATGGTGTCAGCCTCAGCAAAGTTACACTGCAGAGAAAAACTAGGGAAAGTTCTCCCCTACTCCTTTTTTCTATATTCTTCAAGATGTTCATTCTTCAATGTATATTAAAGTGTCTCAAGGAGTTGAAGAAAATCTTTGCAAACAATATGTTTCCACTTAGTTTTTCTTTTCTTCAGAATTTGGAAATCAACAAATCTCTGTCTTCAAAATCTGCATATCTTTACCTAAATTGAATTAGTCTTCTATTCAGCTAAAAAGTAGGTTCATGCTGTGTAAATAAACTGTATTTAGTGGTATGTTAGGGAATTTCTATGGTACCCTTCGAGGTGAATTAAACATACGTTTGTGCTTAAATATATAACAGAAAAAATTAATGACTCGTGCAGAGTCCTACTGCAATACTCTGTTCTATATGGAGTCTGCAAAGATGCATCACAAGCCGAGTCCTTATTCACACTTGCACCAGCACACATCCCAAGACCGGCTGCATGGGGCATCTGAGCCCAGCTTTGTGTCCATACCCAGCCCAGCTCTGCTGCCCAAAGGTGGACCCTGAGCTTGGGCCCCTGAGCACTGGTAGTGCAGGGTGTCTACAAGAAAATACTGAGGCTGTTTCATATCACCAAGAGAAACTGCACTCCTTCGCAAGAAGTCCCTCTGTCTCTCTCATTCCTGTTTCCAGTCAGTTTAACCACTTTTTGTAGTTGGGCCTTCTTGCCCTCCATGCCAGGTCATTCCTCGGTCAGAGATTATCACTGCTGAGCAGTTACAATCAGAATTTTCCTTTCAATTATTAGAGGTCCTTATAGCGCTGTCATAAGCCTTTAACACTACAACAAAGAACTGAATACAATTAATAAGCTCTCAGCATGTTACTGTCATCTGTTTGTGGACACACGTATCTTTTCCTAATAGACTGTAAATTGAAGGGAATGCCAATATTTCCTCAATAAGGAAAAGGAGATTAGACATTTGGTCATAAAACAAGTTTATGAAAGTACTTTTCTGACTGTAACACTTCTGTGTGTAACATAATAATAAAAATCCTACTTTAGATCTGCTGTATTATCTCATTTAATTATGAGCCATGTCAATAGGTGTATACCAGTAATCTCTATGCACTGGATCTCGGGCAAAAGCATCCTGCTAGCACTGAAAGTAAACAAAAAAAAAAACTTTCACAGTCATAATTTGGTTTTATGTGTGAAGCTGTACCTTTTTTATCTGTGCTAATGTTCTAGAATAATACTTTTATTTAACCGTAAGAAAATGTTTGCATATCCTAGGAAAATTAATCCTGTACTTTTACCAGAACAGCATAAGGTGTTTTGCAAGTAGGATCAGCAACAGGAGCTGACAAAAGGTTGGCAGTTACAGTAGTTCCTGAAGAATTAAGATAAATCACAAAACACTTAAAATAAGAATGGTGATACCAGTAATGGCACTGAAAGAAATACTGTACAATTCATTGTAATGTTTATGAGTAACCAAATTAAGGAGACCTTTATGAATTTGTTTAATGTTTTTCTATTATACTCTTGAAAATTTCTTTTAAAAATTAAGTAGTGAGCAACCAGGACAGCTGCTGAAATCAGGAAATGCCATCACACCAGTCTCTGTGAACGGACATACGCTGAGGTTTCGGTACCAATACAGTGAGGGCACAGAGGAGGCTCAGCCTCTACCTCACTTCTAACATGTCAGGCTGTCCACATCCACTCAGCAGGCTGAGACCTCCTCCTTAAAGAAAGGGAAACAGGAATGTGAGCATTCCTCACAGGGAGAGAAATTACAACATGGGCTCTCCATTAAACCTTACAAGGACCACTACAAGAAAAAGCCGAACCAGGTTTCGGAGAGTATTAAAGACAGATCACTATAAAACACATTTTCAAAGTGTAGGAAACAAGGCTGGTAACTTCATGTTTTCAGTTTCAAATTTCTTTTAGAACGTAGTAACTTCAGAACTAAAACAAATTCCATCCACAATGTTTTTTCTTCAGAAGGAATTGCCAAAATATTCTTATAAACTTGGTATGTGGGCCATATGGCACTTTTATTGGTTTTAGCTCTCAAAACGCACAAGAGAAGCAAGGGATATGAGAAATTATTGGTTTAGTATTCAGCATATACAGATGATATAAGGAACAAACCATTCTGTTTTGCTCAGGTTTTAAAGTACATGTTAATTCTTTTGGTATAGGTTGCCAGCAACGGTTCTTGAGAGACTTTAACAAGATGTGGACTGCCTTCCAATGTTTAAGATGGCTCCTCCTGACATGTGGCTTGCTGACAGCAAGTCACCTGGTTCTCTGAAATTGCTTGTGGCCCCTCAAAATGCTCTGAAAGTGAGTGTAATAACACGCTGTAATCAATACAGTAGACCAGTAATCCAAAACACCAGTAAAGGGTGGAAACTGCAGGAAAAATATGTTTACATTGATTCTAACTATAGTAGTTCAAGTGGTATTCTTCTGTTAAAAAAAATTATGAGTCAGTGGGGCCTGCATATACCACAGAGAGTACTTGTAATTATAAACATTCACTGGAAATATCTACTGATGAGTAATAGTATTTCTAAACAGCAAATTATCATGTTGGCAGTTTACACTGTTTACTAATATGAGTGTGAAAATACAGATAATGAAAAGTTCTAACTTCTGTTTCATAAGGAATACCAAAAAATAAAAGGGGTGAAACTGTTATATTTCAGAGAGAGTGTAAGTTTTGCTTATCTTTCTTTTAGAACATATTTTAGTGGGGTTTTTTTAAAGAAAAATTATGTTTAAAAAAACAAACCAAAATGTAATGACTTACACTGTTGAAGCTCTAATTTAGAGAATATAATGAGATATATCTCCAAGTAATTATAAATTACTGATCATCCAAGGAGAGTGATATGGAACTGGGAGTGCAAAAGACAGGTTTGATGAGTAAAACTTTAAGCACTGGCATAAGTATAGACTTTGTGTGAACCTTTGCATGGTGATACTAAACACACAAGTTACCAAGACATTAATTACAACAGATCCCTGCACTGAAAAAACTTGCACAGACAAGGAGTCTGCAACAAAAGCCAGCAGGTAACAAGACAGAGGTTTGACAAAGTAGCTTCTATTTCTCTAGAAGGCCAATAAAGTGCGTATCTTCAGCACATTCTAAAGTTTAAGAAGCATAAGTTTTGTCAGGGCATTTTTAACCTGAATAATTAAAAAACATGGAACGCTGCTTTGTGTTACGTGTGAATGATGTGTAAGGAGTACCATATAGAAAGCTTTCCTTTGCCTTTGATTTCCGTGACGGTCTGTCAAAATACACTTCCTCTCTGGCTGAAGCTTTCACTTTACTCACTTCTTGTACATTATTGTTTTACTCAAAAAACGTTATTTCCTCCTTCTACCTGATCTTTTAAAAACTGTCACATCAAGCAGATCTCTCTGTTTTGTGAGACTAGAAGTTTGAATTTAGATCTGTATTTGAAATCCTTTAAATCTCGGGTTAAGTTTTGTAGAAATATACAGTAATGCATTCTTCCAGTAGGATACAGTAGCTGGAAATGCCAGTACAGAATCTGCAAGCCATCTCAAGCTGATACTGCCTGGAAACCTTCATGACTCTATGATTCATTTCAGAAAGGTAACTTTATGAGATTATAGTCTTACAGAATATATTGAGAGCTGAGTTTCCTCCATGGGCTGCAATGTGGATATCGGCTCCAGTGTTGTCCTTTATGGACTGCAGGGGGACAACCTACTTTACCATGGTCTTCTCCAGGGGCTGCAGGGCAATCTCTGCTCTACACCTGGAGCACCTCCTGCCCCTCTTATTCAGTGACCTGGGTGTCTGTAGAGCTGTTTCTCTCAAGTGTTTTCTCACTTCTCTCCCTCATGGCTGCTGCACAACGTTTTTTACCCTTTCTTATGTACATTATGTTTTGGGTTTGCATGACAAGGTTTTGATAGCAGGGGGCTGTAGGGGTGGCTTCTATGAGAAGCTGCTAGAAGCTTCCTCTTTGTCTCATAGAACCACTGCCAGCCAGCTCGAAGACGGACCCAGTGCTGGCCAAGGCTCAGCCCATCAGTGATGGTGGTAGCACCTCTGGGATAACGTATTTAAGAACGGGGAAAAAAAAAAGATACAGCAATTACAGCGGGTGAGAAGAGTGAGAAATATGAGAGAGAAAAGAGTTCTGCAGATACCAAGGTCAGAGCAGAAGGAGGGGCAGGGGGGGCTCCAGGCACTAGAGCAGAGATTCCCCTCCAGCCCGTGGGGAAAACTATGGTGAGGCCAGCTGTGCCCCTGCAGCCCATGGAAGTCCATGGTGGAGCAGATGTCCACCTGCAGCCCATGCATGATCCCACACCAGAGCAGAGGAATGTCCAAAGGAGGCTGTGACCCTGTGGGAAGCCCATGCTGGAGCAATCTCCCGGCAGGACTGCAGCTCCATGGAGAGAGGAGCCTAGGCTGGAGCAGGTTTGCTGGCAGGATTTGTGACCCTGTGAGGGACCCAGGCTGGAGCAGTCTGTTCCCAAAGGATGGCACCCCGTGGGGGGATACAGGCTGGGGCAGCGGGGTCCCGAAGGGTC
>NW_010565423.1:0-1793 GCF_000687285.1 Phaethon lepturus | reverse complement strand
GACCCAGGCTGGAGCAGTTCATGAAGAACTGCAGCCTGTGGGAAGGACTCACATTGGAGAAGTTCATGGAAGACTGTTTTCTGTGGGAGGGACCCCACGCTGGAGCAGGAGCAGAATGTGAGGGGTTCTCCCCCTGAGGAGGAAGGAGCGGCAGAGACAACATGTAATGAATGAACCACAATCCCCCATTCCCCATCCCCCTGCACCGCTGGAGGAGGTAAGGGGGCAGAGAATTTGGGAGTGAAGTTAAGGCCAGGGAGAAGGGAAGGGTGAGGGGGAAGGTATTTTAAGATTTAGGTTTATTTCTCATTATCCTACTCTGATTTTGATTGGTAAGATTTTAAATTAATTTCCCCAAGTTGAGTCTGTTTTGCCCATGATGGTAATTGGTAAGTGATCTCCCTGTCCGTATCTCAACAAGCTTTCATTATACTTTCTCCCCACTGTCCAGCTGAGGAAGAGAGTGATGGAGAGTGATGGAGTGGCTTTGATGGACACCTGGCATTCACCCAGGGTAAACTCACCACAGTTACCACAGAGACATCACCAGCATCACTGTTGGCCAGCATGAGGTCCATTTTGGAGCCAGCTGGAACTGGGTTTGTCCAACACAGAGGCAGTCCCTGGTGTGTATTCGTAGAGACCACCCTTGCAATCTTGGTGCCCCACCCCTCCAAGACCCAAAGCTTGCTACATAAATCAAATACACTGATAAAGACAACCTGCCCTTCCCTTCCCCCATCTCTTGAAAATTGTTTTGATGGATACATCTTACGAAGACGCGGCTGCTATCGTCAGTTGGGCAGGTCAGCCTAGTCATCAAGTTTGTGCTTCTTCTAAGGATAACCAACAACCAGACTGAGTTTCTTACAGAAATACAAAGTCATAGGGGTAACAGTACAACAGAGAGGTGTAATAAACGTCACTGCCTAGTGATACTAATGAAGCATCACTGTCAGACTGGTAGCCAAGACATAGTGTTAATGTCATGTAGAATTCAAATTGGGAGGAGGTGGCTTCTGTTCAGCTTTGAAGGTAAAGATGAGTGTAATGAGGGGCAGGGGGTCAGAGACCATAGCACTGCACTATCACAAGTAGCGAGTGTGAGAAAGTGAGTAGTTTGGAACACTTGCCTGTCCCGCCTCAATTTAGGAAACAGACTTGTTTCAATGCAGTATTGCGTGCATTCCTCCTCCCATTTTTACTTTTAAATTGCTATATGCCCTTTGCAATCTGTTCTGCTTTCAGCTTTTAGAGTGGAGGTGTATCTCTGAATAATAGGAAATGAGAAGTAATACACTACTAATAAGTAAAGAGAGAAAACAGATTATATTATCAGAATAATGAACATGTGAGAATGTTTTTAGACCTAACTTTTTGATGGAGACCATTTTCTAAAGATTTAGTGTTTCTTTTCTGTTCTACTTTTGAGCTCTTCAGACAATATCTGATGATTTCCAGCATCTTTATGTAAATTAATTTTTAAATGAATCTTAAACCACTGTATATCTTGACAGTAAGGGAAATCATGGCACAAATTGCCAATCCTTTCTCAGATTAGTCATATTTTTGTTAGCAGATCCTGCAAGGGAAGTTCCCTGTGAGTATGGGAAAAAAAAATCAATAAATGTTTTAGGGATTTTTTTTTAATCTCATGAGTATTTAATACACAAATGAAATTCAGTGGATTTAAATGGTAAGATTTAGATGAATGTTAACACAGCTGCATATTGCATAAGTATCTAAGTACTTAAATGTAAGATGATATATCACAGAATCACAGAAACACTAGG
>NW_010565422.1:5217-7543 GCF_000687285.1 Phaethon lepturus | reverse complement strand
CAATGGCTTCCAGCTCCTCCTGTTCGGTGTCAAAGCATGACATTAAAACAAATGTGAAGAAACATGGTTTAAGAAAAGACAAAAAAACCCAAGTAGTTTCATTCTCCAGCTGTTCACCTTTATCATAAATCATTTGCCTTCCCTCATAAAAGACATAGGCATCATAGAAGTATGAGGTGATCACTGACAGCATGACTCTCACAGTAGTTACAGCTTTCAGTTAAGTAATCAAATACTTCTAGACATTCGATTATAACTTAAATTAATAGATATTTCAAAGCATTTAAAAATTCTTACCACTGACCTTCTAAGGAAGCTTTAAAAATATTCATCATTGTGCTGATGAAGAGTAACAGCTTCAAATGCAGCTTAATAAGAACTTTGTAAATCAGATTATGCATCTGAATAAACACTACCACCTATTCAGAAATCTGCCATGCTGTTACTTCTTCGTTAGGTATCACGCATGACTTACTATACCTGAAGTCTTGTATGGTTGAAATGTGACTGAAAAATGCATTAATACATAGGAATGGAGAGAAAAAGCTGATGAATTGTTAGAAAAGTCTCTTCTCTTTGTATTCATGATGGTAATTGTCTGCATTCCTGACTATATTCTTGTAAATTACTTTTTATCATTTTGAGAGAGGAAGATGAATAATTTTGTGGACTGCAGAAATTAATACTAAAACTCTAATTTTATTACTGGGGACACCAGAGCAAAGGGGAACCAAACATGACTTTCAGGATGAGATTTCAGAACTTCCTCCTACTGTTGCTTCTCTTGAGGTAGTGCAGTTATAATGCACCCAACACAGGTCAAGGTCTAAATGGCATATTGTTACCCCAGGTGTTCTTATGTATTAAAATACTTAACAAAGCAAAAATAAAAAGAAAATTAGTATGACAGAGAATTTGTCTAATCTGCACGTCAATGGAGTTTGTTTCTTCAAAAGCGAAATAATCAGATCAAAAGAAGAGCAAAAAATTACTTTGTATAGATTGCTGAATTATATGAAGATATACTGAATTATAAGGACATGAATGGAAAACAATTCTGCCATTCCAGTAGGCAGAGCAGAACTTGTCAAAAAGATAAGACCAAAATAAGCTAAATATTGTTTTTTTAAGATTCAAGAACAGTGTTTATAGCATTTTAATGTTTGTGATTAACGAGGTAGAAAGCAGATGCTCTATCAGTAGAGATAATATCATCAACCTTCTGAGTAAGGAATAGTTTATTATTTCACAAAAGCTTCATGCCCTTCTGGCCTTGCTTAGGAACTTGGCAGGATATGAAATGAAGATGAATGATAGTTTAAACATAGTTCACCCTTCCTCACAAGACCTTATTTGTAACATAGGAATACAAAACATCGGCTTGCAAGATTAGTAACATGTGCAGTACCTCCTGTAATATACATTTTTAAAAAATAATTGATTAGGAACATGTAAGACAGATCTCATTATCAAGGTCTATTGATTTTTTTTACTCACAGCCTGTTGCTAAATTATTTTCCAATTATGTAATAATGTTGTAAGTACAGAGGACAGACCTGGATGGAAGTCTTAATAATTGAATGAGCCCAGCAGTTTTTTCTAAGTGGGGAAGACAGGGAGGTAATGTGGAACTCACACAGGATGGCTGATGTAAGTAGGACTATGAATGCTCAGCCTCTAAAATGAAGCACCATGGAAATGTTTATGTTTTAAGGTGGAGTACTAGGAGACTATTTTTTATGTATTTGTTTACTGTAAAAAGATTCAGCACACAGATCTTGTAACTTAAAATTTGTAAGAAAAACTGTTTTATGTTTCTGACAAGATAGTGTTACTTTTCTGAATCCTTGGAGCTGTAGAAAAAAACGTTACAGTTAAGAATCAAATGTAATAATAAAGGGAATAGTTTAATCTACACTTGCAACCTAGAAACTTGGTCATTGACACTAACTGTGTATATAAAAAAGGCCCTGAGCATCACTGATAAATACTTCTGTCAACTTTTGGCAACACTTTTTAGCCCAGGAACTCTAAACTTCTGTAGAAAATGAAGGGATTTTGCTGCTTAAATCTCATGCCTATTTGTGTGTTGCTGAAGACAAACATTATACAGCAAGAGACACAATTAATTTCATCTTAAGCTTGCTTTCCAAAAGTTCACAATGTATTATCTAGGCTCCTCTACAATGAATAGAGGGTAATTCAGATCGCCTGCTTTGGATCCCTTACTTCAGGTGGGTGAATCTCACTCCAGAGATGCTTATATTGGTCCTGAGGGGTCCTATTGTGTAGCTTTAGACCAAATGGTGAACTTTCAGATGACTGA
>NW_010565422.1:0-5186 GCF_000687285.1 Phaethon lepturus | reverse complement strand
CACTCTTTCTGCTGGTGAGGAACTCCACCTTTTTTATCTCATACATCTTATGCTATGCACTGTAGGAAGACTATGGATATTAAAGAAGCAGACTATCCAAAGATTGCAGTAATCATGGAAAAATATTGAAAAAAAGTCAAGCCCTGAAATGGGAAACTTTAGTCATGCCAGCTTCTGGGAGTGCATAAAATTAGATCAATAAAGGCAGTCTTCAGAGTCTTCATCTAATTTTATAAAAATTTATCTGCAGCTGTAATTTTACTCTGTGGATTATGTAACAAACTTTTGAAAAAAAATTTTTTACTTTGTTCTTTAACTCAAAAAGATAGTTGCTTAATTGCATTTAGTTAATTCTAGTTCTGCATTTATTTATATTCATTAGTAACTGATTTTTTGTTTGGATAACAAATATTTACAACTCTTTTCAATAAAATGACATAACATCAAACCAGAGAAAAATGTTTTGGATTAAATGAAGCATTTCCCCCATTTTTTCCCCATTTTTTTTAATCCCTTGAAAAATACAGCTTAATTACAAAAGGGAAAATAACTCAAATTTGAAATGAAAGGCAGAACAAAGCAACAACAGAAAAGAGAAGAATGGATCTCTAACTACACAGCCATGAGACTCTTTTCATGATGGCTGTTCTAGAAGTGGAGCAGCCTGTGATGACTAGCTGTTTCCTGTTCATTAGCATCTAAGTGCTGCAAGACTACTTTGACCAGCAAATTTTAGTTCTGATGGAATTCCACAGGTTCTTCCTCTAATTTTCCCACAGTCCCAAAATCCACAAGCTGGTGCAAGTACACACACTGAAATGATTTTTGGAAGGTTGTTTGAAGTAACAGCCTAAACAGATAATACAAGAATCTATTAGGCAGTGCTGCATATTTAGGTGAAGGATGGTCCAGTTCTCACACCACTCACTGTCTCCTCACTATTCATTAGCCCTTCAAACTGTGTTATAAGCTCATTTATAGAAGAATTTTGGCTTCATACTGTGAAGAACAAACAGGCCTGCAGCCCTCAGCCTCAGACAAAAACTTGTTGTAAAACACGTGCATGAAAAACTAATAGCAACATTGTCTATCACTTGGGAAAACACTCATATCGGAGATCATATTCCTGCACTTGAAGCAAAGTCATTTGCAAGGAACTCAACTTTAAAAATAACTCCAAACAAGAGACAGGGAAAAAAACCCACAAAAACCCCCAGAAAGATATAATTTACCAGCACAAGTAGGGCATTATTTAGCCTACATTATTTAAAAATATAAAGAGTTCAGCTTTTTTACTCACATCCCTTTCCTGTCTTTAAGATGACACTGTACCTTCCTGCAGCTACACTTGAGCTTACTGTTGAGTGAGCTGAGAGGTAGAATTTACAGCAAATACCTTTAAAACAAAATTTTTAAAGTACATAAGTCACCTAGACTTATGATGAAGCTAGTGTTAACTGTGATAATGTTTTTTTTCTTATTGTACTGTTTTTTTCTTGAAAAGTATTTTGCAGAATAGAACAAGTCTCACTTTTTTCTGTTTTACAGTAAGCTTCCAAACTCTGCATCATGCAGGGTCTGTCTCCCTTGCAGTGATTAGCTCACATGAATACTTGTAGCAGATGTAGTGATTTGGGACTCAGGACAGGCAAATAACTTGGAATAGTTACCAGGTTCACAGGTGGCTTTTACTACCCTGCTGAGCTCTATATTACCACAATTACTTTTGTGCCAAGAACAAAGATAATTTAAATATTTATTTGGGTGTATTATTGTTCTGAATACTTTATGGCATACCTTAAGTGATGTAACACAGAAATTGCAACCTAGGCTTCAGGAAGACGAAGTGACTTAAATCCACCACTGTGTCTGCAAACCAGGTTTTGCAAAGTGTGTAACACCACAGACAGAGTATGATGCAGTATGTGTAGGAGCTAGGTTTTGTATTGCTTGATCATTAAACCAAGAATGCAGTTAGCTACTGGAACTGTAGACTTTTAGCTGGTGGCCAACGTATCCTCAAATTTATGTCACCGTGCCGTTATTGCAATACTGTGATAAGATTAAAACTGTCTCACCACTTCCCGCCCAGGGTGGAGTCACCATCACTGGAGGTGAATTTTTATGAAAAATTTGATATTTTTTCATATGGGAATATGAAAACGTGTAGATGTGGCACTTCGGGACATGGTTTAGTGGGTATGGTGGTGTCAGGTTGACGGCTGGACTTGACGGTCTTAAAGGTCTTTACCAACCTTAATAATGATAATGATTCTATGATAAATCTGCCATCACATCTCCAGCACTAGAGAACTGCCTAAATAATGATGAACTGTATCTGACTTGGGGACAGAAGCCTTTCTGAGTCTCCTCTGTTCTGCATGTTCAGTCTTGTCCAAAATCTATCCTTTCTAGATGTTAAAAAACTGGAATTCTGTGGATGAGTGTGAGTCTGTAGAGGAAAAAAATAGGATTGTGATGGGGAGCTAAAGAACACAAGGTTGGGCATCGAAGTGTGGAAAGACTTTTGGGTAGAGGTTTTTTGTGGGGAAAATTGGAGGCATATGAATATTGCACTAGACAAGGGAAGTAGTTACCCGAAATTGCAGGTGTGGGAATTTGAGTGTTTGAAGGTAGCAGTATAAGAAGGATAAAAGTACAACACCTGGCTGTAAGCTTGGAAGCCTCCTTCCAGCATCTTGTGATGGCTGTAGTAGCCTACATGCCTATCGCTGTAAAAATAGCAAGGAGATACTACATCTTAAAACCATGTGGCTCTTTGAAATTGCATATTTTATTTTTTTGGTGTTTGGTCTGTTGAAACCCTCAAGGAAAAGGGCCAAAAAAAAAGGACTGCACAGGCCACAAGTTAGCCACAATACTTGTACTGAAACTTGTGAAAGTATGCAAATACACAAGAATACTTATATGCTCATATTTATACTCAGATTTTAGTGGCATCTGATCTCTCAGAAAATATGGATAAAAGTGAATGAACAGTATATCTGACTAAGAAAAGCCAGTTTGTGTGTATGATCTTAGTCTTTTTTGAAAAGGAAATTTTTTCATTAAATAAATTAATATTTCTCATTTTCCTTAAACAAATAATTAGCATTTCAGCAATACAGAATAGTTACTTAAAATAGCTGTAAAAATGTTTACTGACATTTACATATTGTTTGTCTCTCTTCCTCTTATTTTTTAGGTAGTAGAATTTTCCCCATAAACACACATGGGCAAGAACCTTGGAGCACAAAACTAAATGTATGTATACTCACATATACTTATAGGATATGATTTAGAGGATTTCAAGTTGTTTTTTTACAAAAGGCTTTTTTGCTTGAATCAAAATCTTCACAAGAAAATATTTCCCATTGTAACATCTTAAATCAAACACTGCCATGAGGTTCATGCCTTGTCCTACCTAGCAACGAACTTACAAGCAATGATAGTTTGGTTTCCGGTCTAAAGCAAGAGCTGTCATTTCTGTTTTATTCTGTTTGTGCTGATAATACCTATTCTCCAGATATAATTTTTTTCAGTTGGCTTCAAGCAAGGCAGCATTATTTTTTCATATGGGAATATGTTCTAAAAAGTTAAGTGATCTTTTGTAACTAGATTCTTTGTAACTGGTATTATGGCAGCTCTTAGAAACCTGTCAGGACTGATGCTGTGTAATTCTTAGTGTTTCAGAAATACAGAGCAAAAGACAGGCCATTCTTATAAGTTTATAACTTCAGTGGTATGTGGTTTCAGCACCCCTATATGCTACTTCTCAATGAAGATAATCTCTCTTCTCCTGTGAACTTTAACATCATGTTCTCGTATATAATAGTGGAGTTTGGTATGCGTTCGTCATTTGGCTGCTCAACACTGCAATTGCTCCAGATCCATTATTTCAGTACTACTATAAGTACTACTGCTTCTAAGCTTGCCAAGGAGCATCATTTCATCTCTGACTCGGTATGCTAACCATTTGCACCATGGTCCCAACCAGACAATAGGACACCTATGGGAGGACACAGCACCAGAAAAAATAAAGATGCATGAGGCCCTCACCTGTTTAGTCATTTCAGTGTAGAGCTGAACAGGCTGACACACGCCTAGGTGTTAGGCGAAAGAGAGCTTAATGGAGAGGTCATGAGGAAAATACTCTTTCTCTAAGGATAAAAAAGCAGACCTTCAATTTATTTTTTTTCTGTGGGCTAGTCATTTTAGGAGCTTTGTGTGATGAATGAGTTTAGTATTGGAAAAAAGGTGAAACTTCTTATTGAGGCATATGTATAGGAATAGTTTGATGAAACAGAGGGTAGGAAAAGCTGAATTTCTATGGCAATTCTCTGTCTTCCTTCCTCCCCCTGTCCTTGCACACTCCCCCTAAGACTGCCTATTTCAGGAGGCGCAAGAATCTCATATATTTTCTACAGTACTACAGAAGTCTCTAGACGAAGAAAAGCCTGTTTAATCCATAATAATGGCAGGTCTGTTTATTGATCTCATAAATTGCACTTTACTTGACCTGTCAAAAAGGCAGAATTCTCAGCATGTTCTTTCCTGCTCCTCTAAGAGCCTCTCTTCACCTCGGGCAGATTGCTCCCCGCAGCCTCTCCCCATCTGCTGGCAGCTGTTGTAAACCCTGATCTAAATTCATTAACCTTCCTCCAAACAATCTATTTGAGTTCATCCTTGAGAAAGTACAGAAGGAACAATAAACACTCACTACTGATTTTTCTTCCTTGCTTTTCGTAACACACCTGTGCCCAAGCTGCTTCTTCTAAATGGAGGAAAATTAAAACCAAAATCAATAGGAATCAAAATTAACCCATAGACTAGGTTTTCCTTAATAGTAATGCTCTGATTCTTAGGCAGTGTTAACACCTGTCTAATACTAAGCAAAAACCTATATACTAATTTTACTGGTGGCAGAGCAATTGTGGCGGGCTGACCCTGGCTGGACACCAGGTGCCCACCAGAGCCGCTCTGTCACTGCCCTGCTCAGCCGGGCAGGGGAGAGAGAAGGTAACGAAAGGTGGTGGGTCGAGATGAGGACAGGGAGCGATCACTCACCCATTACCCTCACGGGCAAAACAGACTTGACTTGCGGAAATTAGTTTAATTTATCACCGATCAAAACAGAGTAGGATAATGGGAACTAGACTAAAACCAAATCTTAAAACACCTTCTCC
>NW_010565421.1:0-57950 GCF_000687285.1 Phaethon lepturus | reverse complement strand
GTCCTTTCCAACCTTTGTGATTCTGTGATTTGCACAATGTATATAGGGATATAGCACACAGGAACATGAAAAGTAGTAATAGGCTTATCTAGTTCCTACCTGTCAACCGAGATACCGCAGCTGTCCTTGAGTATATTCTTCGCCCATTTCTGTTACGAGACCTGCAGTTTAGCTTACCCCTTTTTCACTGAAACTTAAGCTATTGTGCTTAACTCACAACAAGAAGTAATTAGTTACCTTGCCAGTTTAAGATGCTGTGACTCAATTGACTGATTGTGCCCTGGTGTTTTAGACCAAGTCTATCATGGCTGCAAATGTTAACTTAATTTAGACACTCACCAAATGCTTGTTTCTGGCTGGGGTCCAGCTTTTAAAAAATGTTTCAATCCTGAAAGATGTATTCAAGGAGGATTGCTAATTTGCAGCCCTCTTAGTTAGGACTCTTTCTCCAGCAGGTGCTTCTGCTGCGGGAAAGTTTTTCTGCTCTCTGGAGGGGGCTATGGGAGGGAAACTGGAGCAGCACTAGCCTCCAGCATACCTGTCCTCTCTCTGCCCTGCAAAACCCAGGGCTCTAAAGAGCACTGCTAGCTGTGTAAGCTCATCCAGGCTTCAGATAACTCTTAACAGCAAGACCTTTGCATGGATTTGGACTTTGCATGGATTTGCAGAGATTTGGAGTAAAGCTGCATATATGCCTCAGTCAGCTGTGATGTGTAGAAATGACTCAACATTGCACCATGCCCTGGCTGTTACGTTGTCCTCTGGTGAACCAAGAAAACAAGAGAATTTTGGGATTTAGCCCCCCTCTCAACCAGAGCCGCCTGCTTACTGCTCACAGTTTTCCTGGAAGTCACTGAGAACTTCTCACGCCTTGTATGGGGACTTGAAGTGACAAACGACTGGGTGAACCCCCTCATCAAAGAATTACATTTTAGTTTGAATATGTTAAGTTACACCTTGAACAAGAAGCCTGAACAGACTCAAGAGCCTCTGCAAGGAATGTTTTTCTATGGTCATTTTCACCCCAGCAGAGGGTGGTGGTTTCTACATAGACTTCAAAGATGGGTTTGTTTAGGATCATGTTCTACCATCCCAAATGGACCTTTGATAAGTAAAGAGCCATGCATAACACCAAGGTGCTGTCCATGTGAAGGGCCTCCCAGCATGACTGGAAAGGACCTAACCTTTATGGAGAACATCAGGGCTCGAATCCAGAGTCCAGAGTGACATGGACATGTGGACAGAGTTGTCACTGGAAGGAAAGGCTGTCCAAATACACACACAAAAAATGTGATCTGCGACATAACTGGGGAGTGAAAATCAGGCCAATGATCCAGAATGAATCAGTGCAGGTGGACAAGTGAAATAGGACCAAAGATCCCCACCCAGGACAAAAGCACCAGGTATCTCAAGTAGATAGTTTTCCACAAGAAAACCACAATTCTTAAATCTTAGCCTGTTTCTACCTGTGTCCCAAGGGTATCCACTGTGTTGTGTCCCATGAAAAGGAGAGGAAGGTTTGCCTGTCCTAAGTAGCGAGACTTCCACTGCTGCCTTTGGGAGAGTCTGTGCCAGAAAATATTTTAGGGGAGTATTCAGAGCAGCAGCAGTTCTCCTAGTGTTTAATTTCTCTAGTGAGAAAAGCGCAGGGTGGGCTGCAGATGATCTAAGCATGTCAGTTGTCAGATGAAAGCATTTCCAAATGGCTTTCTGGTTATATTTATGTCTTCTGGCTGAAAATGCATTTGATTTTTTTTTTCAGCTGAGGACTTTTTTTTCCTGCCTGTCTTAGAAAGGGAATTTACTGATTAAAAGTCACTGCATTGACAGCACTGGAAATTGAAGTTCCTTTTTTGTCTACAGAACAGGTACAGCATGTACAGAGGCAGCATAAACCTGGGCTGCTGATGTGTCTTAGCTCTGTCCTGGGCTTAACAACGTGGAAGGAAGAGGGAATAAGCTGCTCCTCATGGCTCTGTTAGGTTGTGCTAGTGTTCGGATGGAGAACCCCGGCTTTAAATCTGGAATTGGAGGTTTTGTTAATAGGATTCTCTGTTCCGTGGGAGTATGGCTGAAAACCTCTCTCGGTGAATTTGCAAAGAAGGTAACTGGATAGCTGTCAGGTACTGACAAGCGTTGATCTGAGTTGGGTTTTAATGGCTCAATGATTGTCAAAAGACTTTTCCCACTTCTGAGAAAGTCCCTTTAAGAGGAAAGTGGTCTCCGTTTGACTGCAAAGGAGATCCCGTTACATACTCACAATGAGGATATCACTTTACATACAGGTCTCATTCTTTTAACAAGCCTCTGAAAGAGGTCTTTGTCTCGTGATTTAGTGAGGTCCACTTTTTTTGAAAGATCTGTGCCAAGAGCTAAACATGTATAAACTGATTTGGGAAAAATAATTCAACAGCAAGGTAATTGGCTGTACCATGAAAACCAAGGGTTGCCTTACTGTTTGGTGTATAGATGCTGACTCTGTTTGCAAACTTAGACAGCCAATTTTGCGAAAATAAACCTTTTGTAAGCAGCCTCCATTTTTCTTCCTCTAGTGATGGCAAAATACCTTGAGAACAGTTTTCTTCTGGTAGACGATCAGGACACTGGATGCCAATGTAGTATAGGACACTTGTTTTTGCATACAGAAACAAAAATATAAACATGAAATTAATGGTCATTGACCTTTCAACAGGCATCTGTGTGCATGTATGAAAGGATGGGAGGTGTATTTCTAGCCTGTTTTCCTTAGGAAATAAGACTTATATGATGGGGAAAAAAGATTTACATGATTTCTGTCTGTGTATATATCCCCATCCTACCTTCTAAGCCTGCTAGCCTATTTCAATCAAATTAGACACAGGTCTCAAGATATTTCATTCCTACAAGTTTCATTAAAATAGACAGTACAGAAGGCAAACTCTCTTAACGCCTTCCCTTAGAGAATGGTTGCAGTTTCTGCATGGCTCTCCATAGACACCAGAGAATGCCTCCAGAGATGTCAAATTTGTGGCAAAAGTGGCTGCACTACTTTTGTTATCTGTAGAGTTATTTGGTGAGTTATATGGAAAGGTGCCACTGTAGGACCTGCTCTGTATGTTCTTCGGACCTAGGGAAAGGGTGACTCAGGAGCTAAAGCACAAAGAGGAGATCTAGTCAACATGGATTATGCTCAGCCAGCAAATTCTCACTGTAGTACCTAAGGGAGGGAGTGGCTTTGCTTTTCTTTCCTTTAATTTTCACATGAAACTTAGTGGCCATAATATCTCCTATGATTACCGGGACCTCATGAGGATATATGTGTTAATCACTTTAGGTTACGATCGTTGAAGTCCTTAGGTAGATGTTTTGTAGCAAGAAAACTTTGTACTTCAACAGGCAATGCAAAATAATAGAAGAAGAAATGTTCCAAACTTGAAAATGCTAATACTCAAAAAACCCAAAATACTGGGAGGAAAAATAACCATAGTTTGACTTTGCTGGAGAACAGATGCAAGTTTTTGAAGCTTTCTCGCTCAAACATTGAAAGGTTTTTTTTTGCAAACTGTTTCTTTCAGAGCTTTTCTTTCTTCTTCATCTTCTTTTTTTAACTAGCTCCAGTGCAAAGAACATAAAGCAAGTCCTTCAAATGAGTAAATTAATCGTTAAACCTGGATAGTGTTCTTTATAGAAGCCATTTTTCTCTTGAGCTGGCAAATTAAGTCCATATAATAAGGAGAGGTTTTGGTTGGGTAATCTTTACATAGCATGCTGTTTTTATTCTGCACATTGCATGTTACTAAAAAAAAAGTGGTAGTCAAATATCTAAGGTGGTACCTTGCATACATTGCTGTTGAATTGGCAGGTGAATCTTCTCTTGACTGTAAAGCTCCGGTTCCAACTCTAATAGAGGCCACAGTGGGACCTTTGGTGGCTCTGTGCCACTTGAGCCGAAGCAGTAATTCTCTGAGATGGCAGCAGTTACAAGCAACCATCTCTGGTAGGTCCAGAAAGTATATTTGACAGCATTACATCTCCTTTTCAAAACATCTCCCATTCAGGGGACAAGCCCCATTTGCCCTGTATCATGGTTTGCTACATAAGGAAAATTTTGGCAAGGTAGAGGACCTGTCATGTTGTGTATGACTACAGGCAATGCAGCACTGTCTGGGGGCTGTTTTCATGCAAAAGTAAAAAAGTTCCCTAATGATTAATAATTGGGAGGTGTGGGGAAAGGGGAGAGAAAGAGACCAGCTAAATAGTTTCAGCTACGCAAAATTCATGTGGTCAGTAAATCAGTTAATAAACCTGTCTGTTGGAAATGCCCCGGCTCACACTGATCAAAACGTTCCAGCAGGCAGTGCCTCTGAGACCTTACAGCTCAGCAGAGAATTGCAAACTGTTAATCTGAAAAATATTAAGAAGCAAAGCACAAAATAAAACAACCCTCTCCCCCCACAGCCCTGAAGTCAAGTGTCTGTGGTTCTAAATGCACTTTGTCTATGTCACCCTGGCTGCTAAATTCTTTCTATTGATTTCTCTCTTACATTCTTTTTTATCCTGTTTTTATTTGGGTTTTCTTTCCTCTTCCTTTACATTCGTCCACTTGTTCTAGAGGTGCAATGTGTAGCTTTAAACAAAGGCCACAGAGTGACTGTTTGGAAGATCACAGCCCTTTCTGTCTGAGCCAGAGACACCTCGGGAAGAGGATTCATGCCTTTTGTTCTAGCAGAGGATGTTCAGTACAGCAGCTAGGCAAGAGCTGGTGCTTATCCAGCGCTGGTTTGGTGTCAACCCATATATACGCTCCCATTGCTTCCATCCATCCCCTTGCATATAGGAAGGAACAAAGAGAGGAGCATTTCCATCCACACGAGCCCCACCACCACCCTTGCCCTGCATGTCTCAGACCCCCAAAAGGTCGAACCACCAGACCTTGCAAACTGCTGTGTACCCTTCTACTGGCTTCGCTGAGACTGCAAATCAGCAAGCATCCCATAAAACTGGGCTCTTTTGAGACCAACATGAATGGTTAAATAACAGGGAGCTTCAGAAGCTTTCATGCAGCTGCAATCTAGTTGGAGTGACTCCGCAGCCCATAGCATCATATAACTGTTTTGTCTTTTCCCTCGCCTGCTTCCCCAGGGAAGGAGCCAGTGGAGATTTTCCAGCTGTGTGGGAATGCCAGGGGAGCGCTGGTCGAGCGACACGGGAAGCAGCGTGCTGCGGTGCGGGCTGGAGGCTTCGGAGCGGACGTCTCGCAGGAGGAATTCCAGCTCTGGAGGCTTTAGTGTTTGTGTGGGTTGTTGTGGCTGCTGTTGTTTTCTCCTTTGTTTTCTGCAGCTCAGCGTAGTGGTATAACACAGCAGGGCAGCATGGGAGTTGTTAAAGAAAAAGGTGTTTCCCCCCCCCCCCCTTCTTTAGGAGCAAAAGGGAATGCAATTTCTCTAAGGTGGAGGTAAAACATGGTGTGCTGAGGTATGAGCCACCTGGCTTGAGGTATATGGGCAAGCTGCGTTCTCCCCCCTCCCCGCTTTCTCACTATCCATCAAAGTTGAGATCAATTCAAGTGTCTTGGCCACAAATTTGGTTAGTGAACGGGGAAACTATGCCTTTGTTCTGATGCTGGCAAACCTCAGCAAGCTTGATTATCTAAAATAAAACCATCTGCAGCCACTCTAATCAATGGCACATGCATAGCAGCAAAAGCTCTAAGCTCATGGCTCCTGTAAAATGTTCATTACATCAGACTGTTGTGCTGCAGGAGAGAATTTATGGGTGAGAGCAAGGGGCTCGGTATTACCCAGACTTGTTGGTGGGACACATGCCCCTCTGTGTACCCTGAAACACTTGTCCCCTCCGGTGGCTGGTCTGGCAAAGATGAGGCTACAGGCTGGAGGAATCGCTGTGAGTGCCGGCGTCGTTCCTGTGTCACTGCAGGTCCTGGATTCAGGACTCATTACATGGTGATGTTTTCAGGCAGTCTTGAGAAAAGGGTGATGAAGTTTGCCCATATTACTTGTGGGGTGAACGAGATTACACTAAAGATATCACTGGATTGTCAGGAAATGGGTTAATCTATTTCTCCATGGATCAAACCCCCTGCAAGCTGAAGGCTCGTGTTCAGCTCCTTGTCTCAAGGGCAAGGTGCAGCCTGCTGATACCACAAACCATGGGGGTCTAACTGATGACCATATCCTGGATCACAGAGCCTAACTTTTTAGGCATCCTTTCACAAGCTGGAGGAGATATCCAAGGCAGCTTACTGGTCTAGGAGTCAGCAAGTACCTACACACCTCTTGTCTTTTAAATAAGTGTGCCAGTTTGGACCAGAGCACAGAAGAAGATCTTTTCTCTTGAGAAGCCCAATGCAGGTGCTACATCTAGCTCCAAGAGACTTTTCTTAAAAACTGATGGCAGATCACATCCAGGAATAAGTTCCTGTGCTACTCCTATAACTCAATGTTCCTACAGCCTTGGGTAATGTAGCTAGTGATGCACCTGCCAAGACCAAGTATTTCCTCAGGCATGGAAAAAATATATCACTTCACCACTGGAGCTCACCTGCCCTAACGTTACAGAAGTTGTTCACTGCCATCTTTTCCCATTTGCACTTTTCATGTCAAACTATTGTGCCAAAGTTGACAGGCATGGCAAAGTCGGGACGCTGAATCCATTATCTTGACTGATGATAGTCACGGCATCTATTCCTCTGAAAAGTATAAAATTCTGGTCCCCCATGGTCTCTTTGGAGCAACATGTAGCCTGGTACTTGTTAAAAAATTTCTTTGACTTACCTTTTTCTTCATGTTTGAACAAATGCTGAGCCTGGGAGATCTCCTGTGAGTTTGTGATTTTCCTCCTGCAAAACTCACCTCTTTGTTCAGCAGTATGTGAAGTGGTGGTAGACACAGTTTCTTTGTATTCTGAGACAGCGCTTAAAACTAGCCTTTTCCCTTCCAAATCTGATACACAGGTCAAAGGGGCGACTGGTCACGTGCTTTCTTCTGCACACGCCTGACAGCTCCCATCCTCTTCTGCATATTCATCGCTGCCTCTTTCACTGCGAAATGATGTACTTGAAAGTCTACTCCACATCTGACCACTTTGGGGACTGATTTATGATAGCAGAGGGTTTTTTCAAATTGTATTAATCTTTACAGATTGAACGTGGCCCTGGGCTATGGCACATCGTTTTTGGGCTTGCACGCTTCTGGTTTTTGAAGGGTTATGATGTTAGTTTATAGTAAAGAGTTATTTAATCAGACAAAAGCTCCCAACCTAGAACCAAATCCTAATTTAGCAAACCAAATACACTCAGCAAAGCATGTAAACACATGGTTTATGGCAAGAAAGTACTTAAATTGTGATAGGGTCAAGAAGTTTGAAGTATTTTCTTAGGGAGCTCTGCTGAACTGCCAAGGGAGAGCAGAAAAGGGAATTTCTGCTACTTCTTGCAGCAAACTTAGGTCACTTAGGTACAGTGAAAGCAGTTGTGGGAGCTGTCATGATCAAAAGCAGGTTGGCTTCTTGTCTCTGCTCATAGAGGCCAGTGCACTACTGGTGATGAAAGCTTGACAAGACTTTTTCCAGTCCCACTGGCTACTGTCCCACCAGCTTTAATGCCTGCAGTGGATCTGAGCACTTTGCAAGTAATTGTGCTGCCTCCGCAGAAGATGCTTTGCCAGATCTTCTTTCTTTAGAGTAAATAGGGTAGCTAAGTGGAAAAAAACCCTTCCAGCCTCACACACAGGAACAAGTCACCCTGTGATCACCAGTTTGCATCCATATGAGAACTCTTAGCCCACAGCAAGAGCAAAGTAATCCGATAGGATAATCTCCACTGAGGAGAAGCTCAATTAATGCAGGTTGCCTCAGCCTGAGATCATTCACAGGGGAAGCTATCATGGATCAGCTGTTAGACTGAAATTTGTCATCCTCCAGTAACTTTGCTCGTTTCCAAACCCTCAGATGCACTACAGGTGCGTATGCAGCTTTGGTATTTACTTTTCTGTAGCACTGTTTGACCGTTCACTGGAGGGAGATTCTGAATTTGACAACAACGCTCAGCAAGGGTGTGAATTTCCAGGTTTTATGCTCATATGTGCAGTTCAAAATCCATCCTGCTGTTGGTTAGTTACATAAGGCTTTCCAGGGAGGGAACAGGAGCGTTACCTTGACGTTCCTACAGTGAACCCACACAGCGTGAGCTGCAAACTGTGACTGCTCACAGCTTACCGCTCAAACGATCTGCAGACTGATTATGAATCACTGAAGAAACCTGCAAATAATTTTAGATGAAGAGTCCAATCAAGAATCTATTTGCAGACAATTCACAAACACAAAAAGAAGTGAGATTCATTGGATAAATTATGCATTATGAATTATTCATCCAGCTCCAGTTAATGAGGTAAATGGTACTATCAGTGTTTAAAGTTAAGCTCATTTGTATATATTGGGCAGATCAAAGCCAAAATAAGAGATAAGGTTTTGGGAAAAAAACCTGGGTTCCACAGAGTTCAACAGCAGAACTACTAATTATGTGTGCAACCAGGATTTCATCCTTCAATTTCAATGTAATGACTTGTCTTGTGCTCTTGAATCAGAGGAGCAAAAGGTGTTCCTAATTCCAGGTTTGGATCTCCACAGTAGATGCCATTCTATTGGGCTTGCAATGAAATCAAGAAAGAAAACACCAGCAAGACAGGGAAGCTTGGGGTGGCTTCTTTAAAGGCTTTGTGATGTATTTAGTATGGGGCTTGGCCTGAGGTAGAAATCTTGGGTCTTGATTGATTTTTTGCAAGAGTTAAGTGATATCCAAGCATCCATCTGTGTTACAGTATTGGAAAATCCTATTTAAGGCGGAATCATGAAAATTTGAGAATGTTCTAAAGCTTTCCTGTTTAAATGAGCTTACTTTGACCAACATTTTAAGACTTCCATACTTAAACCTTGGCTTTAGACCAGCAAAGCACTTAAGCACGCGCTTGACTAATCACATGAGTAACTCTACTGAAATCAAGGAGAATACATCTATGAGCAAATGTATATGTAAGCATAAGTCCATTCAGAAAATCCAAGGTTTGGTTTTAGCCACTCAGAGATTTAATCACAATTAAATGAGAGGTCAAATGGATATTAATTTCTTCCAAAACATTTTTCTTTAAGAGTCTCAAGGTGGATTTGATACCTTCATTTAATCACCTTAAGCTTGAATGTTTTCACTTTTAATCTTCTGCAACCTCAAGTAGAAGAATTCAGAGAATTCTACATGGAATCGATTATTACTTTACTGGAAAAGCCCTTAATTCCAAATCTAGTTTTTCCTTTGTATTTTCAAACTTTGAATTTTTAAAAACTGATTTCTGTTTGTTCTAGGACTTGGCATTTTTTATATGAAATGATGTTGTCAAGAAACAGTTTTTTTGACATTGCTACACTAAATCTTTAGCAGGTAATGCTTGAAATTACAGGCCACAAATCTCGGTAAGTGCTATTTACTAACATGATAATTGTGGAACATTCGATGATATGTTAAGTACCATGGAGTGGCAGTATAATTACGGTACATGGCACGTTACAATATAAATATAAAGTAAATACATGATTATTTCTGGCTTAGGTCACATGGTAAATACTAAGTGCAATTACGGCACCAAGTAATCTGCAGGAACGTGTAATTACTCTTGGGCTCAATTCATTTACAAATCCTTGTCCAGCTTTTCACACCACATGGGTTGTGGAAACCAGATTATTCATGGCTGCAATGGCCTCCTTATTACCACAGCCAAACCTTATATATGGATGATGGCTCCTCTGCCCTCTCCTGGGTCCCAGAGGATGAGGGTGAAGATTGGCATTATCAAGGCAGCACTGTGTAGCCAGATGTCCATGGAAAGCGGGGCCAAGAGCTCTCTCCAGCTCATTTGACAAACTCAGCTGACATTATCTATTAGTTTTCATCTCACCAGTTTTGCTTTAGGAAGATCATCTCACCCCATTTTTCAGTTATCCATCAGCAGAGCGGACTTTGCCTTACGCTGCAAGCTGGAGGTCGAAGGCTACGGCTGACTGCTGCTCGTCACGCACTGGTCCCAGGCGGATCCAGGAACCTGCCATTTTGTAATGTCTATTCATATTCCTCTGCTCTATTACCTAGCATGTATGAGGGGCTGAGTGGGATGACTTGGACGATACAGCCAACATCTCCACAAGTTCAAGAGCAAGAGATGGCAGTAGAAGCAACCAGGGCATATGGAAATTCTGTACACCTAGTGGAGAGCAGACATTTGATTCAGGTGGTATGAAACAGTCAGTCTATGGACAACCACAGTGCATGATACTTGGAGAAAAGTCTATCAGAGAAAGGAAGAAAAAGCAGAGGGAAAAAATTTAAACCCCCCAGAGCGTCGTTCTTGTTTATCCAGCCAAGAGGACAATGCAGTGCCTCAGACATCATCGTCTGCCTGTTCTCCCAGGCACCTGGGGCCTCAGAGAAGGTGATCCCCGCTGTATTTTGCTAGGCAAGATTATTAGTATTAATCTTACAGTCTGTCAACAGGATCTGAACCTGGGACCTTCACTGTTAAAGCCCAGATCCCCTGAGATAACTTTAATGACTGCAGCTGTTTGCCATTAGCAAGTCATGCTCTCCGGGGACTGCTTCTGGGGTAGCTGGGATTTTGGCTTATTTCTGTTAGGGTCATCTGTGAAGCATTTGAAGTAGAGACAGGAGGTGGGGAACAGAGTCAGACGCAGCAGGAAGCTGCCATGGTCTGTGATGCTTCAAAATGCATGAGAGATGCCGGCTCCCGAGTCGAGGAGGCTGATGCTTGATGGGGTCTGATGAAAAGAAAACTTCCTGAACTCAGGATGGGCATCTCCTGAAGCTTTGAAACTCTTGTGACACTTGGGTGTGGGAATATCCCAACTGCAGAAGTAGGCGCAGGTCGGCTAAAGGGCAACGTGGCTCTGGGGAGACTGGAGAGGGTTCAGAGCAGACACCGATGCATTTTGGCTCCCCTCAAGAGCTAAAACGATGCTCCTTGTGTGAAAACAGCTTCCCTGCCTCATCAGGCCAAACACAACTTCCAAGCCCGGGGAGGTGGATCACCCCCAGGCATAGCAAGCATCCCATGCCGCGTTGCTCTGCCATGGTCTCCTCGCATTCCCCTCTCCCAGCAAGGGGAACAGTTGCACTGCTGAGCCAAAACACTGGCGCAGGGATGAAAGGATGTGATCTCTCAGCACTTTTGTTTTATCCTTCTGCACTCCCTTCCGTTGTGTTTTTCTTTGGCTTGTTCAGTCTTACTTGTTTCAGTTTTTCTCTCGGTCTCCCTTGGCCAGAAGAAAGGGGGAAATAACAAACAGCCTGAGGAAATATTTCCAGTTGTGTTGCACACACTGCAGTGCACAGGGATAGTTATGTGGACCCTGGGGGCTAAAACAGGGGAGAAATAAGAGAAACACCAATGATTCTGGTTTAACCTCAAAATGAATCAGTATCTTCCTAGTAAAACCATTGAACATTCATCTAAGGTTCCCAAAACTTTGGATAATATCTGTGAAGAGTTGTCAGATTAAAATTTGTGCTTTATATTAGGCTGGAATATATAATTGTATATTATATGATTATGGCATCAGGAGAAATGCCAGAGCAAGAACCTTCTTATTTGTTGCACGCCATTTGCTTTTCATAAAATAACGAAACGCACTTACACTGTGCTACAGCCTTGAGAAATCATTACAAAAATCTGTCACTGCAAGCGAAGACTCTTGCTTACTCTAATCGCAGCAAAGGAAGTAATGAAGGCATGAATTCCATGTTACCTAAGTGAAGGGAAAAGTTCTTTGTGCTAGTTGAACAGACTAGTATAATTTTTCAAGATGCTGTATCTAATGCTAAGTGTCTGAACACTCTCAGATTGTTTAGAATCAATTGGCTTAAATCTTGTGTAATGAAAGAGTATTTGCCAAATAGGCTCAAGCTTATTGCCATGCAAATTAACATTTGCAGGGACAAATTTCTAAGCCCTTCCTCTCTTTGTTGATTCCAAGATGTTACGGATACAATTTTGCTCTTGCAGTTATGTGTGGGTGCAGTTCGTGTCATTTAAACTTCTAATTACGGCATCTGATTGCACCCACGTATCTTATCAGCTAGTTAGACACGTCAATGACACGCACCATAACTGCAAATAACTGGGGGTACAAAATTGCATCGGCAATTATTTGCACCCACTGAAGGACAAGATGGATATAAAGCAGGCCATTAAAGTGTTTAAAATACTTTTCTTACAGTAGCATAAACCACTGCTACAGGAATATTACCTGCAGGAACGTAGAACAAACATTGGGCTGAATTTTGAGCAGCAGCTGGGTTGGCTTTGTAGCACAGATCTAACCAAGATTCCCTTTGTGGGTGCAAAGTGTGTCAGCCAGGTCTGAGTTTACTTACCTGGCTTCCTCTCTTAGCTCTGCTCAGGATCCTGATACCACCGGCACCTTCCGTCCAGCTGAAGCCAACAGCGATGCCTGTGCTGCGCCCTTTAGAAAATGTGCTCTGGCAGCGTCTGAGCTGACACCTGCAAATTCACTGTGAGCACAGTCTGGTTTTTTAAGCAGCCTCAGGGCTTCTTTTAGCAGCCAGAGGAGATATGTCAATGGAGCTTATGCTCTTATTTAAATTTAAGTTTGCAAGTGCTTTGCAGAATCGGGCCGTAAATGGAGTGAGGACATTTTAAGTAGAAAGAAAATCAGGCTCTACGCAGGATGATAGAAAGCAGCTTCATGACCTTCCTTTTGTTAATCTAAATAACAAATTGTAGTTCTCTTGGGACACATGCCTCTACCCTGATCTCTGTTATGTTGCCATTATTTCCTGGAACTCTCAAGAGATGTCACCAGCACCATGGCAAAACGTAGCAAATACTGCGTGCTTATCCTACAACCTTGTGTTAGCCCAACCCTTCGTTGCTTGGCTTAGAGAGCGATCGCCCACCGGTGCAGTACGGAGGGATGGTCCCTGACCCAGAACCCTTCCAGGCTGGTTCAGTTCCCTGTGTCGGGCATGGGACATGCAAACAGCATTTGCTCTCATAGATTCATGAGTGGCTGAAGGTAGCAGAGTTACTACTAGGAGCTGAAATTCCGGTGGTTACATTTTGAGAACAACATTGTGAAAACAGATCTGGTTTACTGTCTTGTTTTTTAAAATAAGTGTCTTTTAAATTATAACCATCCTCGCGCAGAAATGGGGTACATTTTCCCATGGATGTTTTGCTTTCTGAATTGAAGTCTCCCGCAACAACCTAGGTGTACATGTCTTCAGATTTTTTTCCCTATCACAAATACTTGCAGTTATTTAGGATTAGATCAGAGCTTTTCCAAGCAGCTGGTAACGTTACAGGAGCTGAACTGGAGCAGAATTGGTGAAAGGAGTCCTCCCAAAAGTGGAAGACAGTAGAGAGCACAAATATTTACACCTACACAGACACCAGTGGTGATGAAGAGGTCATATCTTGGAGCTGTACTGGTATTAGCTTCTTGGCGTCTATCCCTCATTCTTCTTTAGAAAGAAAAGGAAAGAAATTAAAAAGAAAACCTGGGAGGCTTGTCTTCTGTTCTCACTTACCCTGGGGTAAATCCAGAGCAAATTTAATGATCCAAATGGAGCTAGTCCAGATTTCCACTGGCCTAAATGAAAACACTGTTTTCGTATACTTTAATACCATACTTTTAAATTTTGCTGTCACCGTGGGACACTGAAGTTTTATTTTTTGGCTTATATTTTACCCATGAAAGAATTAATTGCTTCAACTTCCTAGAAATCATTGCATGATTCAAGTTACTCTTTTTCATGGCTTGTTCGAAAGTCGGGCTTGGTTTTCACAACTGCTCCCTACCCTAGAACATTATTTATATCCATAAACTACTGCATGTAGGGAACAGCCAGTGGAGAAGTAAAATAAACATAGTATTGCCTTTTAGCTGGAGTTGCACTTTGCTCCCCAGAAGGGATAACATTTATAAATCAAACACCGGTTTAATTAACCTTCCATCTTTGCACAGGATTAGGAGGGCAGGCACAGTCACACTGATTTGAAGACGCAAGGTGCTCACACAACTACTTCACAAAATTTCAGGGATTCAAAACAATAAAATAAAGCACAGTTTAATAAACTAAGGGCTGTGTTTGGGGCTCTGCCAGTGCTGGCCCAAAGCTGTAAGAGCCCCGATGAAGTAATTTCAAAGCAGCGCGAGATCAGAACGCGGTGCCCAAAGTGAGTATTTCTGTCTTCTACATGGCAAAAAAGATATTTTTTCCCCAGATGAAAAGACAATAATATACATTCTGGCATTTGAAAGGGGCTTGCATATACTTTACCATCTTGCAGTCTGCAATCATACACACTTATCCTTTACCTGTCATTTCAGTGAGTGACACTACTATAGTCAGAACCTCATTTCTCCCTGTTGAGAGAGAGAGAGGAAATTCTTCTTTGCTTTGATAAAATGCTGTATCCTAGTTGAAAGGCATCCTTCCTGGGAAGCCCCTCTTTGTGCAAGTAGGCAGTTCAGTAACCACTCGTAGCCTAAAATTAACAGTTAGTATAAAATCAGTCAAAGAGGATAGCAGTCCCTTTTGCAATGAAGTTAATTAACCACATTAATCAAGATTTGGGTGCCTTTTGAGAAAAGCTCTAGCTCAATCATGAGGTGTGTTTGATGCAGGAAGCATGGGGTGCATTTCTGGGTCTATCACAGTAGGGTTGCATGCGATGTTCAGACTGATTCCTGTGGCCTTTAAACTCCAAGTCTACCAGCTCTGCCTGTGCTAGGAACACTTTCCAGAACATTTCTGCTATGGATAGCATCGTTTGCAATGCCATTTTTTCTAGTGGAAAAAGAAAATACCTGCTATCTACAGGTCACCTTATTTTTATTTTTATTACAGCTGCTGGGAGCTCAGCCTGCACAAATTCTCCAAGATTTGCTAGCCCAATGCAGGGAACTGGTTCTAGCAGGGGAGATATAAGAGCTTTGTCTGATGTGCGTGAATATTTCCAGCATTTCACTGAAGAAATCTGCAGATGAAGATTAACACTGATGGAAGTGTTATTCTCAGCTTTCTGATTGACCCAGAACTGATTTCCACTTGCAAAGCCTGTTATGAAGGTGGGCTGACCCACCATGGGATGGCTTCATTCCTTCACACCCACTAGTGACAGCACTGGTATCAGCAGGTATCAGTTTAGGAAAGTGTTTGGCACTGCCTGGGAGCTTTGACAGGGTGGGTGGCTCTGCTATTTATAGAAAAACATGGTGATGCCTGGGAATTAGGCAAAAAATCTGGGGCCAAGCACTGAAGGGAAGGAGGGCGGCTGGTGCCTGGTGAAGAGGTGGGTGCTCTTGGGGAAGAGTTCAGTCCTGCCCTGATGTCCAGTTGGAGGGAGAGAAGAAGTTTTTAGTTCCTCATTATTCTGTCCATTTGTTTGCATTTAAAAGAAAATCCCGTTGGGCATTTCACCACGGCTCTTGTTGCACTAGCCTGGCAGGACACAAGACCAGCCTTGCTTGACTGGTCTCTGTTACTGAGGGCACATGGTTGCCCTCCCACGTGGGATGGGAGAGAGAATTGGAAGGGTAAAAGTAAGGAAACTCGTGAGTTGAGATAAAGGCAGTTTAACAGGTAAAGCAAAAACTGTGCACCCAAGCAAAGCAAAATAAGGAATTCATTCCCCACTCCCCATGGGCAGGCAGGGGTTCAGCCATCCCCAGGAAAGCAGGGCTCCATCATGAGTAACAGCTACTTGGGAAGACAAATGCCATCACTCAGAATGCACCCTTCCTTCCTCTTCCCCCAGCTTTATATGCTGAGCATGACACGGTCTGGTATGGAACATGCCTTTGGTCAGTTGGGGTTAGCTGTCCTGGCCATGTCCCTTCCCAATTTCTTGTGCAACCCCAGCCTACTCACTGGTGGGGTGGGGTGAGAACAGAAAAGGCCTTGAGTCCTTGTAAGCACTGCTCAACAATAACAAAACCGTCTCTATATTACCAACTTTGTTTTCAGCAGAAATCTGAAGCAGCCCCATACTAGCTGCTATGAAGAAAATTAACTCTACCCCAGCCAAAACCAGCAAACCAGCACACTGGCTTTGGTGAAAGCTTTTAAACAAAGGTTTCCCCTTTTCAGTGCTACAGTTTCCTTCTTACCCATTACGAAGCTGCTGCGTTACTAAGAGTTTGATGAACATCTAACTGCTCCCACTGGAGGGCCCTACTGTCATCTGAAGCTCCGCCCCACCCGGTGATATAGGACATATAAAAGGGTGCACTGCGGGGCACAGGGACAAGACGTTGGTAATCCAGCCAGGAGTGCAGATAAGGAAACCACTAAACAAATTGCTCTGCGATGCACTGTGCACGTGTGTGTGCAAAAGACATGTTAATTCTAACTCTATTTTGTGTTTCTTCTCCCCCGTGAGCATTGCTGATGTCCGATCTGTGTTCCTTGCTTATTATTTCTAAGGAGTTATCAAGTTTAAGTGCTGCCTTTTTCTGTCTTACAAGAAGGGAATGCTTGAGCCTGTTGATTAAACACATCCCTTGCTTTTCCCTGTTCAGGCACAAATTTCCAAACTCAAACCCTGAATGTAATTTCTATTCCTCCCACACCATGTGCGTGTTGCAGAATTTTACTGTCACATTCCAAATCTTGCAGTAAAAACTTTTGCAAGTTATTAACAGACAGGATGGGTACTTCAGCTCTAGTCTTTCGGATTGGGCTAGGCTCTTTTTTTGTTGTTTTGTTTTGGTTTTGGTTTTTTTTTAATGGGATTCCAAACCTTGGAGATCTGGAGAAAAATATGTTGAGGCAGGATTGCATGGATCAGTCACACTTCTTTGCACCGTGCTATCAATCAAGGTAAAATACAACATCCTAGATGACCTTGTAGAAGTTTATATACCAAAACGGATAAGCATGTCACTCAGGTGAAAAATGGCAACCAAAAAGGTACTGAAACTACCTGATCTTATTACAGTGTGTCTAGCAAACTGTGTATTATGGTGCCTGTATTGCTTTGCTATCACACATGTGTACATGGACATGACACAGTGCAGTGCACACATTATTTTTAATTCATGGAAACATTAACTAGGAAGCCATTAGGCACAGGGCAAAACTTGCAGTGTGCTTGCCTGTGAGCACAGAAATGATTGACTTCTTTTCAGAGGACCTTTTAGAGGCTTAAAATAATTTTCAGGGCCAGGCTGTGAACCTCATTCTCCAGGAGATCCAACACTGTTCACACATGTAACCTCCTTGGCTTCACTGGAATTACTCGTGGGAACGCTCACCAGTGGGAGTAGGTGGTGCACAGTCTCGCTGTAAATGCTTGTTTCCCTGGGTTCCTTGCAGCCAAGCAACACTGATAATTATATTCATCCACAGGTTTGAGACATGCAAAATGAGGCACTTGGGAGCCCTTCCTGGGGTAACTATACTCCAGGAGTTCCAGTGCCTGCTGTTCTGAACCTGGGCTTCAAGATGCTTCCCTGCCTCCCACATTCGGTCTGGATGCTGGATTTTCTATGTTCAGGCCATGACTTTGGGACATTTCTGATTGTCAAGTGATTGATCAGAGGAGGTGGGAGACAAGGGCTTTGCCCTCAGTACTAACCACATGCCCTGTTGTGTGACCTAAAAAATGGAGCATGTCACCATGGCATCAGCACCCTCCTTGCATCCCGTTTGTCTCCCACCATAGTGCGATTGCTCTGGGGTTTCTTTGTGAAGAACAACAGGACCCTCCACTGTGTGATTTGTATCTTCAGTGGGCTGAATGCTCTCTGGAAATGCCTCTCCCTTGAGTACAGGGGAAACATGTGTGACTGTGTTCAGGCCACACTCAGATGCTTCATGGGTCTCATAGATCCTGAACGGGCCATCCTGATGCTCACAAGGAGCCCTCTGCCAGTATTAGTGAGAAAGAAGAAAAGCATGAGTTGTCCATTCCTTATCTGCATTTCAAATGCATGCAAGAACTGGACATTCTGGATCTGATAAAATGAACTTCTGTGTTCAGGATGGTGGGGAAGCTGGGTGCTGAGAAGCCTCTGTGTCCCTTAGGCAAGGACCAGAGAGGAGAACCACACCAGCAGTGCCTGTATAGCCACAGCCCAGAGTGCCTGAGTTGAGGAACCTGAACACCATCAGGAGAGTGCTTCTGCCAAGTGTCTCACTGATGGTAAAACCCTTGATCCTTCTGTGTGGCTCAGCGTGATAGGAAGTACCTTGGAGACAGTGCTGGAGCACCTCTGAAGAAGTGGCAGAGCTGACACTACTCCAGAAAAGGCCACAGAGAGCATTAACCCCAAAGCTGGTCTCTGGGAAGGACCCTTTATTCTGTCCTTCAGCTGGGGATGGTGCAGAGCTCTTGGGTCTACAGTGTCCTATAGAGATGGGGCTGGAGTTGGGGCCAGGGCAGAAGTATCTGGGGGATCACATTGCCCCATTAGCTTCTCAAGACTGGAAGAGTGGAAGACTGGAAGATTGGAAACAGTCTTCCAGGAGTGAGGGTCTTCAAATGAGATCATGTTCCTGATCTGCTGGGCTTCCTAGCTTGACTGTGTTTTTCCACCTCTTACCACTATTTTGACCCCCAAACTGTTCCAGTTCTTCTAACTCTTTGCACTTAGTACTTGGAATTGAGAAAACATTGCACATCAAAGAGTCTCCAGGAGGGAAATTTCTCTTCTGGAATTGCATTGAGGTTGCTGATGTTTTTCTATCCTTCTAGTGAATATATTCAGCCACGCTGAATCTTTGGGCTGAAGTCACTGGCCACCCCAACCCAGTCCTTCCCAGGACAGCAGCAATTCAACTGCACTAGTTGGGGACCAGATGGAAACCATGTGCAAATCCTCAACTATGCTCCCGCCTGAGCTTTCAGTCAGAATCAAATCCTGTATTTGAGCAGCCTTCTGGTTGTGGAGGTGGCATAGACAAGAAGCTGTGCAACTCAGCTCACAAAGCCAGAAGGCAGTAGCAGGAAAGATTTCATTACTTCCCCTTGGAAACCTCCACATTTCTCTCTTCTCTTCATTCTTCTTTTCCTTTGTGCCACTCTCACCTCCCTTCACAAGAATCCTGTGCAGCAAAGGGGTGAATATCTTTGATACCTTTCTTTACATCAAGCTGCAGTTCATGGTGAGAGGAACATTCACCACAGTCTAGATTCACCCATCAAACTTCAGGCATTTCATCAAGGCTCCTAAATTAGAAGCCTCATTGTACTGACTGCTGTTTGTGCCAGCAGCATCTTGAGAAATGGAGAAATACTGGCATCTTGAGAGCATGATTCACCCTCCTCAGATGTGAATCCTTCTAGTGAGGTGTCTCTCTCTTCTCTGTGACTGTAGCTGGCACCCAGATAATGACAGTCCTAACTCCAGTGTCTCTGCCTACTATCGGGTGGGATGCATTTGAGACAAAATGCCAGATAAGCAAAACAGCCCATGAGGAGTATGATGAGGAATATGAACAACATGACCGTGCCTTTCTTGTGAGAGGAAAAAAGTTACCATAACTCTTTAAATCTGCTTCTGGGATGATATTGGTCTCTTTTTTTTTTTGTCTACCCCCTTGTAATAACTTTCTGGTAATCCACCGTGAGCAAGAGCAGTGGCAGTTTTTCAGTGCTCGCCTTTCAGGACAGCCAAGGAAAAGCACTCCCACTCTTCCCCACTGGTGACACATGAGGTGTCCACTGAAGAAATCAAAACAAGACAAAAAAAAAAAAAAAGATTAAAAAAAACCCCAAACCTACGAGTAGATAAAGTTTAAAATAAATGGTTGCTGCTTTCCAGGAAAAGGACCTAATAGAAAATATAAAGCCTCCTGAATGACAAAACTATATCTACCTTGCCAGCAGGTACCACTTTCCCAAAATATTGATGTTTTCAAGCCTTAATCCATCTGTCAGAGGTGATAGGATACTTTTAAAAGGAAAACACTGCTCCAAGCTACTTGGGAGAAAATGGAATGGAGTATGTTAGCAAGATGAGTTACCTATCTTCTGACAGCTAATGTATCTTTCTTCACATCGCTGCTCCTTTGTCCTCTTTTGTTGCCACATAAAAACAGAATCATTATGGATGTCCCCAAAGCCAACTTGGTAAACATGTATGATAAATTAAGTTCTAGATTCTCCTGGCAGGATCTCGGCATAGAAAACAGTGTGGAGTCTGAATGGGGTCCAGGTACATCTGCTCCATGGTTGTGGCAGGAGCCAACGAGAACGGCAGGACTTTAGACTGAATAAGGGGTTTTCTTTCTTATCTGTAACAGTTCACTTTTTTGCCTTTTTTTAAGGCTCTTCTCCTTGTGTGCATGATCTGCCAAAGGCAAGGTAGCTTTGACATTTTAAAAACCACTTAAACCATTTAAAACAAAACTGGTGAGCCACTCGGGTTAAGGCACCAACCACACAGTTAAGGTCAGAGGAAAGCAAGACATCAAATGGAAAAAATGGTTTGGAACAAATGAAGGGGAAGCACATGCGTTTGCAGCTGGAGAAGGAAGAAGAGGACATACTATCACAACAACTTAGAAACTTTCTTCTGGTAACTAGGGAAAAGAGAAGTAAATAAGTATTTTTTAAAAAAGCATTTGTTTGGCTGGTGGTAGGACAGTCTGAAACCTTACAAATAAATCATTCAGAAGAGGATAACATGAATTCAACCATTCAGATAATGGTTTTGCATATTTTTTTGCATCGAATATTAGGGATCAGGAAAGACAGAGGAAGAAATAGGCTATGCTAACAGAAGCGATGATTCTGTTTTCAGGAAAAGTTGCTTGCAGTACCTTCTCACAGAGAACTGGTTTCAGCTGCATTTTTCATTATCCACCTGCACAAGTTTTTCAAGCAATTTGCGCTTTGCGATTTGTTCTGCTGCCTGCTTGAGGGCATGGTCCCAGGTCACAGTCATGTGAGAGAGAGAAAAGCAAATGGTCCCTCAATAAGATATAAAGAAAATTCCTGGCTTGCTTCCACTCAAGAGAATGGAACTGTGGCCTTGCAGGTCAGCTGCTGCAGTAGGACATGTGTGTTTGGGTTCACTTTCCAGCTGCACTACAGATGTCCTGTGTAATCCTCAGAGACTGACTTTGGAGCATTTCTGAAAATCTATGCTATTTAGTAGATCAACCAAAATTATTTTATCAATCTCTTTTGGCCTTAAAATATGTGCCTTGGCTTCACACTCTCATATTCCTTTGTTAAACCTCCCTTGGGCTGCACTATAGGATAACACATAGCCATTCTTCAGCCTGGATTGACTTCGCTTTTATGGGTATGATCAAAATTCTCAGCAGGGTTAAATCACTACTGCTCCACTGTAGGGAATAACATAAAAGGTCTTATTCCCTTAAAAGGATGCAAATCAAGGATAGTTTAAGCCCATTTAATTAAAGAATTATAATGGTAGGAAAGTAAATATGGAGAAAGAGGAAAGAAAAGAATGTTACTTAGTACTAGTAGATAATGGTATGATGACGTTTTAAGTGGACTTACTTATTTCCAACCTTGTCCCTTTTATGATGTTACTTCCACCTTTGCAGAATACACATAAACCTGTAGCAGTTCAGGAAGGTCCCTTTCATGTCCAATTGTCACTGCATTACAAAGTGCTTTAAGATGCAAGATGGCAGGAAATCCCTTCACTGGGAAGTATTTCCATTGCATCCTGACTGCTGTCACATTTTGTTGAAGGCAGCTAGTCCTCCACCTCCTGCCCAGAGGCCACTTACAAACGTTCACCAGCTCAGCTATCCTGCTGCCTTCCTGCTCTCCACGTGCAATGAAGCTTCTGCTTGGCTCATACTTGCTTGCCCACTAAACACTCTCTCATATCCCTGAGCTGCTGTTGGAGAATAGCCATGAGAAACCCTTCCACTAACATATTGTCACCTGGTCTTTGAAATTCTTCTTGATACCTGGTTTTCTTGTACTGTCTGTGACTTTATTTTCTGATTCTCCTCTTTCTTCCAGCTTTTCACAGGTCCTTAAGACCTTTCCTTTCCCCTCTTACATCTCTCCACGACAAGTTTCTTAGTTTCTGGGGGAATAAATAAAAAATGCAAAGCCTCTCACAGTGGATGTCAAGTGATTTTTTTTCCCTTTCAGCCTCAATCTATGACTTAAAAAGAAGCTCCTGTGAAGGCTACAATTCCTGCTAGAAATGCAAAGTTGTTTTGAGCAACAGGGCATATTGGCTACTGATTGTGGCTTTAATGTTTACAGACACACACACAGAGAAACAAAACAACATCGTCCTGGAGACTATTCCTTGTGCACATCCAAAGCTCAAGTTAATTCTAATCACAGCACAAATGGCCCAATATGGGAGTAGAACAGATTTTTAAAGTCATTTTGAGGATACAGTCTTAAGACAATGCTTGGTAACTAAGGAAAGATCTGATCTGAAAGTGGTTGTTTTTTACTAACAAGAATGGCCGTAAATGAAGGGATGGCTGCGACGAGCGTCTGACCAGCAGATTTCCATGGGCTTTGGTTCCTGCCCTCAGGGATGTGATCTTAGTTACAGACGTGATCTGCAACAGCGAGAGACAGCCAGTCGCTACTGCATGACCATTTCAGTTCTAGGGTTTATAAAAGGCTGACAAATCAAACTCTAGGTTTAGCTGGGAGGGCGGAAGGGGGTTTAAAATCCACAAAAGAAAACCTCTGGGAACATTAGCATCCCTGAGCTAGTTACAGAGAGGTGGAAAAGAGGGGGTTAGAGCTCAGAAAGGACTGCAGTCTTCCGCACTTTTGGTCTACCGCCTGCTTGGAACATGCATTAACAAATAAAAAAACCACTGAATGATCTTTTAAAAAGAGGAAAGATTTATGGGTAAGTGGCATATTATCCTCCTATTTGTTCTTAATGAGGTCAGAACATGTTTAAAAATATTTCCTGAGGTGTCTTGTTTAATGTGTAGCGTATGTGTTTAGATCAAAGAATGGTCAATGAGATCTATAGTTTTCAATCTCTCAGTAGTTTTTGATTGTTTAGAGGCATGGACAGTTCCCATGAATACTGTGCCTTTTGGGCTGACTCCATGACAGAAATAATTACGTATTGTGATTTCCATGCTGTTTTACCTTGAAAACCTCAGCCTTGAGTGTTGTCCCCAGGTCATGTTTAGCCCTGCTCTGGGAGAGGCAGGTAGCCGGCAGCACTGATGGTGGGGAGGCATCAGGTCTCCTGCTTTGATGTTGATTTTCTGTAGCAAGCTGCTCACCATCACTCATATTTTTCTGTTTTGCTTTTCCTGTTTATGGATGAATGCAGTCGTTAAAGTCTAGACTAATTTCTGCAGAGACCATCAATTCATCAGGACAGGGCTGGTGTTCACGTAGACCGAACTTAAAACAGTTGGCACCTGCCAAGAGCTGTGTTGTGGTGCCTGGGATTGCCTTGAACCGACTTGTGCTCCTCTTCCTAATGTCTCTGCCTGCCTTTCTACAGACCCTTTGGGATTTGACCACACACAGCGTGTGAACTTAATTAAAATTAGCTTAAAAACAGAAGCAGTTGAAAAGATGCGAAAGATGCTGGGGACGCAGCTGGCAAATGCAGAGCCTCAAGTTAGACTGAATTAAAAAAATAGGTTTAAATCCACTGGGAGTATCTACACAGGGGTTTCTACCAGTTTAAGTTAATTGGTTTAAAAGAATGCTTTTAATTAATCCTGTGTGTTCCTATAGGTGGATGAGACCTTCCTTGGAGGCAGTAGAAAGTGGTCAGTGTTCGCAGGCAGGGATGCTTGCAAGAAAAAGCATTTAGCCATCCATGTCCTCCTCCCATGGGAGGAGCAGATAGCCCAGCCGCTGCACCAGGGATGCTGATTCAGATCCATGAAACTTTTTGTGCCACCTGGGGCAAGCTGCTAACATTTTACCCATTTCTCTGCCCAAGGAAAAAAGGATAATTGCATCCAATTCCTTGGGGTGCCTAAGAATAAATATATAAAGCATTATGAGGGGACAAGTAACGGGGGCCATGTTAAAACTACCTCTTCCTTTCTATGAGCTGGTTCTAATGATGTATATTGCTTCGCGGGGTAGCTACTGGCCATCCATTACTTTTCAGACAATGAAGGCATTAGATGTGTCACCAGAACAATTACTGCCAAACTTGAGGTGTATTTTTAAATGAAATTTAAACTTTCATGGTGCTTCACAAAAATAAAACAAAACAAAAAAAAAAATTAAAACCCTACAAATGCTTCACCCTTAACATCTTTCAACAGATCTTGTGGTGGTGTTGGATGGAAAATGAATTTAACAGGATATTACTGTTCTGTTGCAATATTTGTGGTGTACAACAATATTATAGTTGGTGTTAAACTTTATTACTAGCCTTGTGATAAAATTAGTTCAATATTGGCTGCTTTTATAATGTGGTTTTACAATTGCAACATGGAATAATGTGATAGTACCAAAAAAAAAAAAAATTACAAACAAACTCAAACCCCCTAAACCCAAAAACATGGAGTGAAGGAAAGGAACAGAAAGTTACATACTGGGAAGGTACAGGACAGGGGTTGCATTTTAATGTAGGGTGCTGTGAAAATTTCTTTCTGGAATGGCTTGAAACCAGAAGCAGTCTTTTGATTATATTATACACAGGCTGATGACTGTCACAGTGAAAAGTGTCAAACAGGGAGCAGGCAGGGAAGGCAGGAGAGAGGCAGGAAAGAAGGCAACAATTTCACAGCAGTGACTAAGCCTAGTTTGCCCGGAGGTGAATTTAGGGCAACGTCATCATGCTGTCATTGGCCTCCCAAGGAATGGAGGTTTCCAAAATGGGGCTTTTTGAGGTTATTTGTATTCCTAAATTGGGCGAACTTAACCTCAGAAGGGTTTAGTACATTAGGGTGGAAATACAAGTCTAAGCAGTGCTGTAACAGCATAAGCAGTGTGTGGTGTTCAGACACCCAACCTATGCCATGCAACGCTATGCCATGATCAATCAGACGTCTTCCTTCCACTGCTGTGTTATTCGCTGTTTCATTTACGAAGCCTGTGAGCTCCTTTGGGCAGATATTGTCTCTTATTATACTATTATATCATCTTCTTTTTTTGGTGAAAGTAGGAATTTTACTTTTTGACAACTATGGTTATCTACTGGATGCTGCTATTAAAAGCAAAGCTGAAGTTACAGAAACTGAAGAGCTATACTGTTGTTTGTGCAGAGCTCTGTGCTGATTTCGAAAGACATTTCTGCTATAAAACTATTGAGCCAACCTGGCTCCAATGTTTCCTCTGCTTCAGCTTAATCTGTTCTCATGTTGGAGCACATCCCTAGTAAAAAGGAGTGGAAGGTGGAAAGAATCTGGAAAATGTATTGCCTACATGAGCAGTGTATGCAGCCAGCAGAAGCAGCTATTCCTAGTAAAGAGAGCTGGGAATAGTTAGGAACACTCACTGCAGAGTATAAAACCCTTCGGGCTTTGTTGTAAGGATGTAGTGATACGTAGTTTCCAGGAGGAAAATACAGCTAGTGAAAAGGCATAGCAAAACAGCAAACCTTGGAGGTGACGTTCAGACAGTCCCGAATTAGCAGCCGAGCTGTTCGTGCCGGTGGAAGCCTGGGCTGTGCTCGCCCTTGTCTAACCCATCGTGCACTGAAACCAGGGAGTGCTTCGCCCAGGACACCAGAGCTCGGTGGCACTGGCACAGACCTGGTGTGATACCCACGGGCAGGAAAAGAGAGCAGGATGGTTGTAAGGACCTGCTCAGCAGAAGGATATCACTAGCAGAATCTGGGTCTAAATAAGTTATTGCAGTTTCTGGAGGTTCTAACATGCTTTAAGCCCACAACGATTACCTTATTTTGCTGTTCCTAGGTACGCAGGCACTTTGTTTTTTCCAGACCATGCACCCTTGTCACACTAGTTGATTCTGAAAGCCTCTTCTCTCTGACACTCTCTCTCTCCTCCAGCCAAACCATGCAGAAGATTCAAGTTTGTGCATAACTTTTTGTTGAAGCAGGTTTCGCCGTGAATTGCCACATTCTCCACGGCGCTCAGTCCGTTGTACACAGCTGAGTTGCATCCCGTGAGGTGGGTTTCAGCGAGCAAGGCAATGGATTGGAGGGCTGTGACATTCACTGCCTGATGATCTTAGGGGTCTTTTCCAACCTCCATGATTCTATGATTCTATTTTGAATAAAAATAGAATATTGCTTTTCAGAGCAACATTTGAAGGAGAATATAGCATTGCTGTGGATGATTTGCTTAAAAGTAAGAGTGGCTGAAGGATACATGAACATGTAGGTGGGAAGGATTTAAAATGGTGAATAATTAAAGCCTGCAGATAAACTGTCTGATTATTGCTGTAATGGCCTTGGTAGCCAATAGTACTGCTTCCACCCATGGCTGGAATTGGTGGGATGCTTAAGGTACGCTGAAGTGGGGAAAAACTTCTTGAAGAGGATGATCCTTCACCATGGATGTATACGTGACTTATCTTGCAGCACTGTCTATTGCAGAAAGTACAATATAAGCCCAGCCAGAAGGACTGGCTTCACCCCGTGGTGCCACTGGTGGACCTGAGCAACTGCAGACCAAGGCTGCTGCTGGATGCCACCGTCTTCTCTCTGCTCCTGAATGAGCACCCGAGAGCTGTTTGCTCCCAGCTTTCGCCCTTGGGCAGAGTATCTCCATCTCTGGTGACCAGAGCCCGTCTCGGTCCTCTCCACCCACCCTCCAGGCTCTCCCGGCGCGGCCGGCCGCCTGCAGCACGCGAGGGTAGGGGCAGGGCTGCCTTACCCCTCAGCCCCACAGGCAGCCACCCCAGGGCGCCCGCCGTGTCACGGGGAGGGAGGCCTTTTCAGGGGTGATTAGGAACACAAAGGGCTGTGCCTGACAATTAGAGAGAGGCTGTGGGACTGTGACAAGTATGACTGGAATTTGGAGCAGACGAGCATTAAAATCACCCATGGCCATGGCCTCGGCTTTAGGTTTCAGCAGCAAGTTTAAAAGTTGGGGTACATATTTTATTTCATTTTTTTAATGTGGATATATGTATTTTTCTTCACAGCTTCCTCAGGCAGTTGAAATGAAACCACAGTACCAAATCAGCCCGTGGTGGAGGCAGGAGGGTTTACAGCATTTAAACCTGGAGTAAAGAACCAGGACCCAGAAACTAACAGTAATGAGAGTGCGTCTTTTCAGAGCCAGCCATCAGGGAGAGCAAATCAATCATGCCCTGCCCTCCGCTGGGACCAGTGAGTGATTGATTCAGCTCCTGTCAGCTGCCCTTATGGACCGGGATGTGCGTGAACATGAAAGGAGCAGAACAAAGGCCCCATTACCGCAGTGGGCAGAGAGGAGGCTCCCCTGCTGCTTGATGCATCTCTCCCTCTCTAAGCTATTGCAGCCTCCCCGTCTTTGTCCTCCTTCCTCCTCTAGTGCTTTGATCCTTCTTTCCTCTGCTTTCCAGCCAGCCTGGCCCCGCTCCCTTTTTCCAGTTCCTCCCAACTGCAATGTTTTCTTGTCAGGAAATTCCCGATAACCTTACGTCAAGACTACCATTCCCAGCTAATCGTTGTGGTCAGTTCTTCTTTCCCATCTATTTTTCTCTCCCTAGCCCCTTTCATCCATCCCTTGCTGAAAGCATAAAAAAATCAGGCTCAGCTGAGTGTCTCCTTTTTGGGATTTGTTACTGGTGATCACTGGTCTCCCATATCTTGCATGTGGTTCTCAGTGTCTCTTTCTTTCTGGGAAACTTCCATTTTTCTTTATTTGAATTGGGTAGGACCATGGAGCTGAGTCACAGGAGTGGAACGGAGCATGGTTATTTTGATTTGAAAAAGAGTTTCTGTCCCTTCCCACTGCATAGAAAAGTGTGAAGGGATGAAGGGATGTGATTTTTCTTCCCTAAACTTCTTGGTTTCACCCACATTATTCGTAGTCCCTGTCTCTTCCCCCTCAGGGCTTTTCTGGGCTCCTGTTGCTGAGGACCCTCAGGAAATCAGTGGCTGAAGCCAGCAGTGCCCAGGCACGAGCTAAATGGTGCGAGGGGTACGGTACTGCCTGCCCCACTGCCCAGCCAGCTGCCCGAAGCTAACCTGCTCCTCTGCTGAGCGGCTGGCATGGTTTTGGCACCTCAAAGATGGTGTGAAGCTTCATGCTGTAGCCTCTCAGGGACCATCTGAGACCAAGGACCTGTGGGGGTCTTTGTCCCAGCTCTGACTATCCCCAGGTGTGGATATTGATGAATATTGAGTGTATCCAGCTTGAGTCCGCAGGATGCCGTGTCTTGGGCGCTGCTTTCTCCAGGACTCCTAGACTTCTCAAAGGAGAGTGCAGATGCTCAGAGCTCCAGCAACCCAAACCTCCTGCTGCCCTGGTTGGTCTTTGGCTTGTGAAGATGGGTCATCCCAGCACTTGTTTTTCTGTTGCTGTTTGACCCAGGAACAAGCACCAGAGCTGCAAGCATAGCTTCATGAGGCCAGGGGAAGCCACCCCAGGATATCTGGAGTTCAATATCCCTCTACTGCCACCAAAACATGTGGAGTGGCTCAAGGTAAGGAAGAACACCAACACCTAGCCCTTCCTCTGCTGATTCATGGCACAGTCCTCTCTTTAATATGTCCTTTCTTACTTGTCTCTACTTAATCACCCCTCCATTGCTCATTTGTTCTAACGGAAGTTTCTGATTGTGCCGAGTGAAGAATTTTTTTTTCTCCAACCCCTATGCCCATGCAAGCTCAGCAAAAATCCACAGGTACAGAGCAGCGTGGTTAGTATTCTGCAGCTCCATGGGTAGTCTTTGAGGTGTTTTTTTTTTCCCTTTCGTCTTTGTGTGGACACACACACACACAAGGAGAGGGCAAAGGCTAAAACCTCAGAGGAGCAGCTTACAGTTTCATCAATATTTCATGATTAAGAAGGTGACAGAATTCTGCTTTATTTAATAAGAATATTCCCTAGGTAGGTCCTGTTTTCCCAGCCTGCTCCTGTAATTACAAACTGTTTGTGCATTAGCTGAGCAGCTTCACTGAATTGCCTCCCCCTCAACTGTTTTAAATTAAATGGTTGACTTTTGCCTTGGTCAGACCCATGCTTTTCCTGGAAACCAGTGACATTTTTCATAGTTGATTTTAAATGAATCAGGAAGGGAAGAAAAGAAAGTGTGAGAGAGAAACTGGGTGCGATTGGAAAAGCTGAATTTCACCCTCTCTGAGCACAGCTTGCTCCCATGAGCATGCGAGCATCAGGCTGTAGTAGTCAAAATGTCAGGAGAGACTCTCTAAATTAAAGAATTGTGATCTGGGAGCAGTGGCTCCCACCAGCTGGATAGACGGTGGCCTGCAGAGAGGTGGGGATGGAGTCACGTCAACCACTGCTGACTGTGGATTTCCACAGCACCAAGCATAATGGACTTCTCAGGGCTGCCACAAATGCCATGCTAACAGCAGATCTATTTATTAGTATGCTCAGTGCTTTGCAAGTCCAGGAACTTGTGTTTTACAGACAAAGTATGGGAACCCTGGCCCTATCTTGAGCTCCAAAGTTGGAGGCCAGAAGGGACTACAGAAAAGCACCCCAGGTCTTTGCCCCGCCTGCATTCCTGGAGCTCAGGCTGGGGATGGATGCATCCCCAATGGGAAATGGGGACAGGTCATGCCCATGGGACTGTTGCTACAAGATGGGAGCATGCAGTGGTGCAAACAGGGTGAAAAGGAAAGCTTAAACCTCCTTGATGCTCCCTCTCTCATCTAAGTAAATTTGTGGCAGGTTTAGTAGTGTTTCTGTTGGTGAGTCCATACTGGTTCATCTCCACCTTCTGATGCTTTGGGGCATAAGAAGTGCCAGGGACAAACACAGGGGTTCATGCTGGGGCTTAGAACCATGAGGAACTCCTCTTGGCTGTTGTCACACAATTTTTCCTCAGCTTCTGGGAGAGAAGCTTGTTTTCCCCTTGGACCAAGCAATGGACTTCTCAGCCCTAGCAACTCTGTAGCTCTTGGGATTACCCCCCCCTTAGCAGGATATGTTTCATTAGCATTTCCAAGGGATGCTGTTAGCTTCTCTGGAGGTGTCACCGCAGGAAGGCTTGGTCCTTTCAGGGCTTCCTACCATGCTGTCTGCTTCAGTCCACGCAGCACAGTAATGGGTTAAGCGAAGCAGTGTTTGCAGTATGGACATGGCAAGCAGAGGGGCAAGGGAGGACGTGGGCAGAATGGCGGAGATGGCTGCTGCTGTCCTGCCTCCTCAAATTCATCTGACTTCTTTGTTCCAGCCTTAGGAGGGCAAATTCCACAGGAGATCAGCAATTCAGCCTGCGGCAGGATCAAAGCAGCCTCATTTCCAACGTTCACGTCTGCTGTTGGGATTCTCTGGCACGGGGACAAAGTCAGGATTTTCCATCAGCTGGGGCAGTGAAAGCTGTATGTGCTTGTATGTGCGTATGTCTCTATTTGGCTTCTCTCATGTCTAATACTGGCTGGGGGTGTTCACCGTTCCTTCTGCTTGGGTCTCTCTCATCTACCTGGCTGCCTGTTTTTATGTGATTTGGAATGCTTTGGGAACGCTTCATCTCTTTCGCGCTTGGTGGGAAGTAACCGCTGGGTTCCAAAGTTATTTGGGATGAAAACATACAGGCTGTGATTGCATAAGCAAGCTAGAAGTAACCCTTCAAACCACTTTTCAGTGTCATAACTCCCAGCTTACCTCCCGAGAGGAGCCAAAGTGCATTTTATAATTTTTTTTTTACCCCATTTAACTGAGTATCTGAATAAATGTGGCTGAAAATGCTCAGTAAGTGCCATGAACATGTTCTCTGAGTAAAGGAAATGAGTCTGATGCGAACATTGCTGCTCACTGGTCTTTTTGCTCTGAACACCGTCCATCACAGCGATCCCTCGTTCTCCTGGGTAGTTTTCCTTCAGCCAGCACCACATGGAGTCAGTGTGGTGCAGCAATAGGATCTGAACAAACAGAAGGAACCTAATCTGTGCCTATATATCCCAGAGAACATTTAAAACATCCTGGAAATACCTCCTGGGGCATAGGGACATCCCACGGTAACTTTGAACATACGGTCACCTTGTGGGGCAGCGGTACGGGTGGCTCAAACCAACGGGCAATATTATGGCCCACAGCTGCCTACATTTCGTTGTGACTCTGGTGATGTGAGCTGGGGTTTCCACCTTCTCCGTGCTGCAGTTTTCCTTTGGTAAAATGATGTACTGCTACTGACCTTCTGTAAGGTGATTTGGGGTTTTCAGCTGGGAAACACCTCATGAAAACTGCGTATTATTGGGAAGAATAATAAAAAGCAGTAAGTTCAGAAGGTGACTAAAAGAGCAGCTGGGAGTTCAGTTGTCATCTGCGGGCAGTGGTACTCTGGAAACCTAACATCATTAAACGGACACCGTGATGGCTCTGAAAGCTCCTGCTGAGCAAAGGTGAAACGGGAGTCACTCGGAGAGGCTGCAAAGGCTTCAACTGTTTGTGGCAAGTCACGAGTTAAATGTGCGCTGGGATTAGGCGAATTTACTGCTCCAGGTACAGAAAACAAATACCAGGTCCTAGAGGGTAGGACATGCCGGAGAGGGAAATGTCTTTTCTTCTGAGACCAAAATTTACTAATGAGTTTTTCCTTAGAAAACAAGTCATCCAGGTGAGCTCTTTCACAGGCTAAAGTTCAGCTCTTGTCTTGCCCCATGATTTCAATGGAAGCCTTGAAACTAAAATATAAGTAATAATAATAATAATAATAATAATAATAATAACAACAACAACAACAACAATAATAATTGGTTGGCTGCTGTTTTTTATCGGTGTTTGCCCTTATTCCACAGCTAATTTCCCTATGTTCCTGTAGGTGGGTGAATTCATATCATTCGTTATGAGCTTTTTGGAGATGGGGAGGTGGCTGGGGTCACTGCGAGCCACAGGCTGCAGGGTGTTGTAGCAGAGGAAGCTCTGCCTCGTGGTTCCTTCTTGCAAAACCCCCTCCTCCTCTGCGCCCGAAGACCTCCACAGCCGCAGGGGTACCACGAGCAGCACACACAGCAGGGGAGCACACAGCCCCCATGTAATGGAGACAGCCAGAGAGCTCAGAGCTTGCCTCATTGCCTACTACTGTTTTTAAGGTGATGCTCCATGTTCTCACCTGCAATAGGTCCCCAGCACAGATTTACAGACTGTCCATGGCTAACTTTAGAGAGATCTGCTAAAAGAGGCCATCTCTAGAGTGACTCCGACTTATTGGGCTGCTCTCTAGCTAGTGCTGTAGTGAAGAGAAAGGGTGTTTGTGGGTGTGTCTGATCCTTGAGTAGGAGTGAGGAGGAGTAAAAACATGTATGTACTTGGGGGGTATTCACACACCTGAGCTAGGTTCCCTCAGGGACAGGAGAGTAACAATTACAAGTGGATGCTGTTCTGCAACAGCTGTGTAACGGACCTCCAGTTTAATTAGGCTGAATAGCCCCTTAGCAGATGCATAAATGGCTCGAGTAGGAGGAACAGCAGGACTTCATGCACCCACATGAGATGGAGGACAGTGGCCCAGAGGGAAGCCAGGAGGTCTCTGTAAGAAGCTTTCCATCTTGCTGTAGTGGCTTCCTGAGCTGTCCTGTGGCTCTCAGTCCCATGGCTGATCTGCAAGGTCAGACTGCCTTGTGATCCCAAGCAGTACAGGAAAATGAATTTGCAGAACTGGAGTCTTGGACGTTGGGGGAAAAGGAGGAGTCTGTTTTCATCCAGGCATCTGCTTTGTGGGGTTTTAGTCCTGCAGACTCATCACTTGTTTCGGCCAAGTGAGATTCTGCTCCATGGTAGAGAAAGTCACCAGCTCAGAGGGCTGCTGCTGGACTTGGAAGCAGAGCTAGGTGCCCCGGACAGACTCTCTTGCACCAGATGGCATCACGACAAGGTCTGAAGTCATTGACTGGATCCATGGACAGCCAGGTCACTGATCTCATGGGATAACCCACCATCCACTCTTCAGTCCTATAGACACTAAAGCATCTCTAGGACCTTAGAAAGGTGTCTAGCCCTCCAGGGGAGTCCCCAGCTGCTCAGCATCCCTGTGCCCCAGTTGACTCAGGGTCTCTCTGAAGAGCAGCCTTGGTGCTGTGCCACAAAGGCTGCAGGATGAGCAGCAGCACTTGTGTGCATACCCACAGACACAGCCCGTTGGTGCTGATTACTTGTCTCACCCTCCTGAGAATATTTTTTTCCTGCTTTGAATGTACAGGCAGGATTTTTTCTGTAATTTGAAAACAATCACTGACTGGACTAGAAGTGGAGCAACCTGGGTATGTGGGTCCGTGAAACTGGCTGTGGCATAGACATGGTCAGCAATGGTAAAGTAGTGGCAGGGAGGGCAACTCCTCCAAAAGATAAATATTTCTAGTTCTTCCATCAGTGCTTGTCTCACACTAGCCAGAAAACAGCAAAATGATACCCATGACTGAAGAAATACCAGGCATCCCTGGAGTTCCCTGTAGCCTTTCAGAAGGACAGTCTAGCCGGGAAAGAAGTCACAAGTTGGTTTTCCCTTATAAAGACAATACAGAACGGTTGGGTCTCACATAGTTTGTACCCAGCTCTGAAGCTCTGTTTGTGCTGATGACTCAGTTTGCTGCAGTGATACTCACTGGGAAGATGAAAAAAAACCCTCTCAGAACATAATTTCTGAGAAGAAGAGGTGGGCTCACCTGAAAATCAGCCGCTGGTTAATAAAATTTGATCTGCTGAATCATGTCTTTGTTCAGGCTGGGCTGATCTGCTGTGACCTAGGGAGTTTTTTTGGATCTGAATGCAGGAAGCTTTGGCATCCCTGTGCCGCTACAGAATCCTTAAAAACAAGTTTCATTGAGAGCAGTTGATACTGTGAAAAACTCTGCCTTGCTTGCAGTATGTTTCACGCAGTCAGGGTCTGGGAGAAAGTTATATAGCAGACAGTAAATCCCACCTACACTTCTTTTTTTCCTTTTTACAGACAGATGTCAGTGCCTTTGAGTGTATGCTACTTTTCAAAGTGGCTTTGTAAGCGGATAACACATTCTTCCGAGGCTACACAATACTTAGCACTGCTCTAACAATTTTTATCTTCAAAGTGCTCTCCCCTGTGCAAAAGGAAAGTCAGTCTCTTCCCTGAAGAATTTCAAATCTAAAAAGACAAAAAGGGGTTAGTGGAGAACGGAGCTATGTGAAGCAAGTTCTCAGACAGTAGTTTACTTGCCATAAACAAGTCATTTTTGCTTAGCCTGAAACTTGGCAAAATCATGCCACATTTTCAAGGTTTTTCATCCCTGAGGTATGAAAGAAAAACATTTTTGAAAATATTGCATTCTTGCACCTTACTGTTTGCAAAACCAAAAAATAGTTAAAAGTATTTTGCTTGGAAACGTAATTATTTTTTTTTTCTTCAAAAAAAGCATTAAAAACCCCCCAGAGAACGAAACGGTATTTCATTTTGGATAAAATGAAATAATCTTTATGTTTCCTGGTTCAGTCACTGAATCAAGAAAAATAAAATCAATGCTGGGAAGGACCTTTATAAGAGAAAAACATTATAACCCCTCCCATAAAATGGAGAAACTAAACGGTAGTGGATATCGCTGCACTGATTTTTACGGTTGACCTTCTGGCTACCCTTGCCCTTCCCAGACCTACGTCATGCATCAAAGCCAGCCCTGCTATCCTCAGGATTTCTTGAGCACGGCGCTGGGATGCAGCTGCGTTACTTCATTTCGTATAAACCAGGGCCCTTGCAGGAATGGGTTTGCAGAGCAATTGCATTTCTGAGTTTCTCTTGCTTAAAGATCAGCAGACAGCAGAAGGAATACAGAAGCTCCTGGAGGTAGTAAAAAATACTATGGGATGGGATGGGTGCTGCAGATCCCTTTAGTGGTTTGATCCTGGTAGGTATGGGTAAGTACCAAACCCTATATATAGAGGCGGTACCAGGCAGTACTGAGATGTGAAACATCAGCCTTCATCACAGGAGGGCTCTCAGATTTGGGCTGGGAAGCCACTGGATTGAGAGTTTTAGGTAGTTGTTTGCCAGATATGAGCTTGAAGTTCATCTTAAGTACCAGTGGAGACACAGTAAGCAGCTGTGTTGGTTGGAGGGAGAGTTTGGACTCTGGATCCCAGTCTGCTGAGTTATGGTTGATAACCACATGAGTTATTTCCTGTAAATGGGTTTGGCAACGGCCAAAAGAATGTCTCCTTTGTGAGGAGGATGAAGCATGTTCCGTACTGGGGGAGCATGGAGAAAGTGAAGCTTGCCCTCAGCTGCATTTATACAGGAACATGCAGTTTCCTTGCTTGCTTTGAGAGGGCACCGGTATTCAGTACGTGATCTCAAGCTCCTTTGGCTCCTCATTTGTAGTTGAGGCTCCTTGAAGGGACCATGAGGACCTCCCCTTGCCTCCTGAAGCAAGGAGCCTAAACATGGTCCTATCATTGAAGGAGAGGAGTTTTTGGGATCCTCCCATCCCACAAAGGACTCATAGTATGAAACCCATCCTCCGCCAGTGTTTGTACAGCCTGCTGCAGAAAGAGGTTGTACAGGGGTGCTTGAGAGCGTGGTGAGACTAAGTAGTGGGACCTTCCCTTGCCTTAAAGCAGCCTTGCCCTGCACACCGTGATAACGGCTCACACTGCAAATTTACAAAAGAAGCAATAAAAGATCACCGTGAGTACCCTGAGAAGCCCCAGCGTAAGGCCTCAGCCTTAAAATAATTAGTATTGATTTGCTCCAATAACTCGGGCTGAATGTAATAGTTCCACAAGCTACATCTGCCTAGGGGCTTTGTGCTCAAAATAGCTTCCTTTTCCGCTCTCCTTCAGCTCCCGCTTCCTTTGCTCCTCCAAATCACTGCAGAGTAGCATTCTACAGGGAGCTATGGGGAAAATCCCATTAAAGACTGTGTGGGAGCTCATAAGATATTAAAAAAAGTGAGCCAGGTTGACTTAGGTTTGAGTATTAGAAGACAAATTACTGAAAACCAGGCCACACTTCCATGGTGTCTTGCAGCAAACAACCAAAATCAGTGCTGACAAAATCAACTCCTTTAAAACTTTGTTTGAGAAGAGTAAACACCCTGTTTTCTGCAGGCACTACAAAGCTGTCTGGAAGTGTTGGCGAATAACTTTGTAAAACCCCCCGTTGCTCACCACTGCTGCGCTAACAGGAGACTAATGCTCCCTGGTCTTATCTTTTTGGAATATAATCCCTGCAGAGTCAGGATGTCTGTTTGCATTTTCCCGTTAGTGACTAGCACAGTGGGTGCCACTGAAAGTTTAATTACGATTGGGCTGAGGGAGATGAGAGAGCCACAAAGGGGAGAAAAGGTTCTGTATCCGACCACCGTTTCTCCTTCTCCTCCCCTGGTTTCCCAGAAAACCTCAGGCAAGTTTCTCATGCTTCTCCCCAGACCGAAGGGGAAGGCTTTTAAAGAAATTTGGGGGAGGTTGGAAGAAAATTGGTTCAATGTGTTCTGTCAGTTGGTCTCCTTATGCAGCCATTACCCTCTACATTGGTTACCTTAAAGCTTTTCTGACGTGCGCAATTACAGGCCTCCAGAGAGACTGAAATAATAACACATTGCACAATGTGATGCTGGGGCCGCCCCTGGGCTCCAGCTCCTTCTTCCCATAGCTGGGCACTCCTCAACCCCCATGTACATTAATACACTCCAGAGCGTCCCATAGCAAAGATTTGGAGATTTTTCTCCCCGCTATTTTTCTATTTGCAAAGCCAAAAGGAATGAAATAAAATAAGTAAAGGCTCAAAGCTTCCAGTAGAATGATATAAATCATTGGGCTGTTGTGTAGTAAAATAGTCATGTCCTGAAAAACATGCTTATACCATTCCTATGCTCTTTTGGGAAACGGCACCACTCTCCAAAAGGAAGAAAGTCTCTTCCCAGAGTCTTCCGGAGATGCATGCCCCCAAAAGGGAGAGGAAATTTGGGAGTATGATTGAAAAGAATGAATGTTATTATAGCAGTACTTACCATGCACATGAAAACTTAAATGTGAGGTTGTAGGGGATAAAGCTGCACCAGCATCCAGATCCTGAATGACAAAATAAAGAAAATTGGGAGCCAAGTATGAGATGAACTTCTTGGGGTAGAGCAGAGAACAGTTTGTTCCTTGTTTTAAAAGCCCTTTACTCCTGAGGGACATAAATAAGGGACACAATGACATGGGAAAAAGGAACAATTAGCATATTTCTATCAGTGCTATTGCCTGGAGGGTGATCTGCTGGATTTCAGTGTCATGTGGGACCACATGTGGTTGTGTATCCCATGCCATGCATATGTAGATCCATTGCACACACACCAAACTCCTGGGTGTGGGCCTTCCAGGTTTGCAGGTCTGTCTTCAGACTCCATTTTACCTCCATTTTTGAAAGGAGTAGTTGGGTCATGAGGAGACAGTGGAGCAGATGATATACTTCACCTGCTCAGCCCCCATCTCATTTAGAGGGACTCAGCCTTGCCTTTGATCACCCTTGAAAGTTTGGCAGCTGAACAGATGCCAAAATAGGAACTGCTTTCTTGAGAATGTGGCCTCTGGTGACCTGCTCTAGTGAAAATGAGGAGAAATGAAAATGAGAAAATTCTTCCATAAAAGAATTTAAGCATCTAGCTCACAACACACCTAAATTTAAGAGTCAATCTGATGCTTGATCCCATAACTAAGAGCTGATTCCTTCCTTTTGCTGTCTACACATTCATAACCCAAGTGGAGTAGCCCTAGACTCCAACTTGGTGGCCCCTGTCCCAAACCCCAATGCATTACAGCAGAGTGGCCAGGAAACCTGTTAGGTCTGTTTCCTCTGGGAGCTCTTGGTTGGTTCGTGGAGAGACAGTGACAAGGACATGGCCCAGATGGCTCCAAAGGGACCAGTGGCACCATGGAGCAGCCCGGTGGCCAAAACCCAGAACGGCTCTAGCTCACGAAGCTCTGGAGCAGCCTACGCCCAGCTCTCTATGTATATGCTTTTCCTGGCTTTTCTTTTCTGCTCTGGTCTGTTTCCACCATGTTCATATTATTCAGGTTTCAGGTGGTGGTCATGGTGCTTTCTTTCCCTTGGAAGTAAGTTTTTTGCTTAATTTTAAGGCTTATATAAATTAAACAGCTAAGAAAGTGTATATGAATATGACCTCATTTTTCCCTCCTACCTCCCCCCACACACTTCCCCAGTTGACATGTTTGTGCAAATGTTGGAGATGAATAACGTAAATAGACTTCTTTAACAGTGATAGCTTATTAAAATAGCATGGGTGTGCGAATTTCTATCGCTAACCGGGAACCCTGCTGCTTACCAGTTGCAATGCCATACATGCATTATTCAGCAGCTGAAAAAGCCCATTGTTCCTGTGTTCTGGAATTAATCAGTTGAGTATGAAAATTACCTGTCACCAAAATATCATGTTTATTTAGTCCATCAAAACAGCCTGCTCTCACGGCAGTTGGATTTCCTCCGTAGAGCGTTACGTGTTAAAATACATGTTTATAAATACGATGGAGACCTAGCGGTGTTAAGGAGAATGCAAGGAAGGAATCTTTTTCATCTGTCTTGTGTGCTGGAGTTTAAAGCCTGTTGTGGAGGGAAGAAGGATGAAATGCACGGAGCAAGGCGCACCTGTGATTTATAATTCAATCAATCTGAAATGCACAGCGTTATTGTGACAGATCTAAATCCGACTTTCAGGTTTAAGCGTTTTCCAGCTGCAGCAGAAGCATGTGAGGTCCTTGACTTCATTATTTTGCTTCCATGCCATTTCTGAGCTCAGGTACTTTTCTTTACTGAAAGCTATGGCCTTTCTTCATTTCTCTTCTCCTGGCGCTTAACCTCTTCACTACATTTGCTCTTGTTGCCAAAGTGAAAGGATCCGAACATCTGGCCTATTTCCACCGCTCTGCTCTATCAGATTAAGGAGGCCCAAGGCTGAACTATGCTGTGACACATCTCAAAAGACTGTTGTGGACAGTCTGACTGAACTGAGACCTGAATGAACAGTAACAAAAACAAACAAACAAGTCTGTAAAGAAGAGTGGCCTACTTGGCTTTTTTGACTTCTGAGTCTCCAGGATATGTGGACACTTTTTTTTATTTATACACAATGTTTTCACCAACACATATATATTAAAATATCCATAAAATGGGATCCTAGATCTTCAGATACATGTGCAGTTGCACGGTTTCGTCTAGAAACCAGTGTTTTTCTGAGCGGTGACGAAGGAGGTGGATGGAATTGTCCCTGTTGTGTCCCTGGGTCCTTGCAGAGTCCCCGCCGGGCAGAAGCAGATGTGCAGCAGCAAGGTGCTGCCTGTCTCTCTGTCTGCAGAGGCACTCGTTTCAGTCTTTCTCCTTTAATTTGCCTAGATGCTGCTTTTAATTAAGCTCATAAAGTTTCATGGTCTTTGAGACCTCTTTCACTCCATCAATTTTTGTTGAAGCTGGCAGGCAGCGTGATCACAGACTTGCTTCCTCTCAAATTCAGACTGAGGTGTGTGAGTAGATACAACTGTTTCCAAGCAGGGTTAATGCATTCACCTGGGGTGTGAAATATCAGCGATGTTGCATGTTTCCCATACGACCTTGAATCTGAGAGTGATTTGCCATATGCTCACTTAAGCTGGTCGCAATTTTTTTCCCCCCTTGTTGGCTTCAGCGGGTGTCTGGTCAGGGTCCTAATCTCTGTGTGCCTGTAATCCCAGTCAGTAAATGAGCACACACTTGGCTTTATTTAAAATACGAGCTCTTCACAGTCACCATTTGTACAGATTCCAGGATGACGATGTCGGGGCTGGTGTCTCCTTCTGGATCACCTATATCCAATAAATACCAAGCCTTGCCACCCACCCCTGCGGGATGCTTTCCCATGGCCACGCTCCTGTCAGGGACTTTCCTAGTGTGTCACTGCCCGTGTCTTACAATTGTATATCAAATGTGACCGTGGCAAGGAGTGTAATGCAGGGAATAGGTTGGCCTTGTTAAGTGAGGGGTATCTGCCCTCGCAGAAAGGCAACTGTCTCCATGTCTGTTTGCTCTTAACTAGATGAAATTTGTTTGCTTTGAAAGGATGTTTTAAGGACCTTCTGCCATTCTTTAAATTTCCCAAGGAGAAAAATGGATAATTTTAATGGAGAAAAGCCAAAGAAAGAGAATGTTTTTAAAAAGTATTGGGGTGGGGGGGAAGATAATGATACCACTATCAAATATTCCAATTAGCACTTTCAGAAGAAAAGCTGTTCTCCTCAGAAGTGTTTCTTTGATCTTTTGACTGGCTGAGACCCATTTTGTCGGTCTGAATGCTGGTATCTCTGCTCTTACCATGTAGAGCATGTCCCTGGCCTGGCCATTTGAATTCCCTAAGCTAGAAACAGCTTCATTCATTGTAAGTATGTCAGCTCTGCTCCAGGCTCTGTAATAATAACTCTTTCACTTCAGCTGATGAGATCTAGATATCAATCTTGCTGAGGTCACTGAAGGAAAAAAATGAGCTTGGTCACTTCTCCACCGACAATTCAACACAAACCATATATCTATGCCTAAGGGGGCTCATACTTCCTCCTTGTTTTATCCGAATTGCACAAAAAAGCACAACTGAGATTTCACTGAGTTAAACAAAAAGAACCCTCCACGACACTGTTCATTTTTGGTACCTACAATGTCATAGGGACAAGTGGCAAAAGGCTTCTCATTTTATTAATGCCAATCATCTCTAATCAAAAGAAGCCGTGAGGCTGACCTAAGCTCTCCTCGAATGCAAAGCACAAAACCCCTGTACCCAGAGACATTACACAAAGCTAGTAACAGCCTTTTCTCTGGTGCTTGCTACTACTGAGTAGAGAAAAGGGAGCAAATGAATTCAAGTCTGTTTATCCCCATCTGGTTAGATGATGTGTTATTGGCAGGCCTGGCTGAATCTGCTTTGTGTGGCACCTTATACAAGACACCTAAGGCATATGTCTTCCAGATAAAAGCCAAGTCCCCTGATTAAAGGGTCAAAGCAGAGTGCTGACAGTAGGAAGATGAAGCAAGCTGTTACTGAGCTCTGCTGAGGGATGGGAGTGGAGATTTCAGAGCAAGACAGTGAAAAGCTGAGAAAAGACGCATTTCATCCAGGCAGAGATACCAGCATGGAACGGGCTGCACGAGATGCAAAAAACATACCTGCTGTTCACCTCCAAAATGCAAAGTGGAGAGAAGTCCCCCCCGGGCCCAGGCACGGACGGTGGGGAGCGGCGTGTGAAGGAGATCTAGAAGGGGCAGCCGCTGCAACGTGCTCCAGCAGCAGCGCCCATGCTGGTGGCCTTCGCCTGCGCCCTTCCACCGCCTGTCCCCACTCCCTCCTCAGCCGCTGCTTTGGGCTACCCGCGGGGCCCTGGGCTCATGACCATGCAGGATCTGGGCTGACTCATGAAAAGGCACTGACCTTTATCAGGTGGCTGCAGGTCACCAAGCTGGACCAGCACCAGCACTGGAGAGTAAGAGCAGTTAGAATCACCACCATTTGTCCCTCTCTTGTCTATATTGTCCATTCCCACAGGTTTTTGCTGTTTCATATCTCCCCCGGGGACAGAAGGGCAGCTCTCGGTACCTCCCAGAAGAGGAGAGCTCAACATTCCCTGCAGGAGCAGCTTCCATCTCCACGGGCAGCCCCCGGCAGCTGGCATGTCCCGGCAAGCGCGGCTCCGCTCCCGGGGACCAGCTCTTGGTGCCCCGCGGAAGAGACTGCCGTACAGGATCCCCGAAGCACAGATTAATTAATGACTGTTTACACAGCACTTTAAAGGTGTGAAGAGCCATATAGATGCTGCTAAGTATCATTGTTAATTATGATTAGGTGTAATATTATAATATATCAATATTGCACTGTAAATAGTGTGAAGAGCATGAGAGAGAATTTCTCAGCAGCCACGGATGTTTTATCTTCATAGCTGGAGACACAACTACCCACCAGACACAAACCTGGTCTGGGAATTTGAAGGGTGCAAGCAGTGGGGGACGGAAGCCAAAAAGCTATTTTTGTGGTAGACTGGCTTGCGTGGACTTTTTTAGGGAGTGGGGAGAACACAAAGCGGCATTTTAAAACAAAAAAAGACATTGGAAAAACTGACTATTGAATGAACATAACTTCTCCAGCTCATTTTAAGGAAAGCACCACCTCACCAGCCTTCACACCTCACCAACAGCAGTGCTTTTGCCATGATGTATTTTTTTCAAAGGCAGGCTTTAGATTGCTGAGCACTGAAAAGGGTGACTGCAGCCCAGGGACGGTCCCCAGGGTTATGCAAACAGCCATTTGCAGCTTTTCCCTCTCTGTTATGGGGGCTTTGGTGGCTGCAGGGGGGCTTCCCTCTGCACCTCTGGGTGTCTGCACCCAATGTTCAGGTCCCCATCTGGGCGGGCAGTGGTACGCTCATAACGCCTGTTCTCAGCTCCCTGGGTTTGGGTTTGCCTGCAAGCATCGGGGTTTGTGTGTCCACCCACCGACCACCCAGAGGGACCAAGGTGGAGGGAGACTGCCCACCACTCCTACCCTTCCATTGCCTCCCGCTGCCTTTGCTCTCGGCCGGCGCAAAGAGACCGTAAACCTGAGGGTTAAGCTCTTGAGCCAACACACCTGACAGACTAGCAGTTTTAGGCAAAATCTTGTTAAAATCAAACACCTGAGTATCCCTGAGGCTGGGGCCCTAATTTCTCAGTTGCTCACTTTCCTCACCTGTAAAGGCTGAGGACAATAATTTCCTTTATGAAACAGGCTGAGATGTATGGCCAAAGGGCCCGAAGCCAAGGAGAGTTAACTTTTATTAAGTGGATTCTGAAGGCCAGAAGGACCGTTGTGATCGATAGGTCTCGCCCATATAACCTTCCTCTGCACGTTCTTTGTACCAATCCTTCAGCCTCTATTTTAGTGCCGGCGTGTTGTTTTTCTGTGCCTTCGCCCACCCCTGAGACCTCAGCCTGCCCTCCCCAGTGCCACCCCGGAGAACGGGTATGGTACCTGGTGCTTTTGATACAAGGGTTTCTGCAAGAACGAATTTGTTAATGTCTGTAAGGGGCTATAATTTGGTGGCTGAGGGGCAGGTATATTAATCAGTGGCATGTGAATGCTATCAAAGCCCAAATTTGCCAGAGAGAAAAGAATAGGTGAGTATAGCTGGGAATTGATATGTGATAAATCTGCTTAATATACAGAGGGAGAAACTTGTAGGGAATGAGCTGCTCTGCTTCCTCCCTTCTTTCTGTCATTCATGCCCTATTAATAATGCTTGTGATGTTAATTTTCATCTCACACAAATGACAAATAAAAAGACTTGATTTATATTGTTCTTGAAATACAAAGATTCATACACAGCCTTGGAGAGAAACTCTGATCACTCATTCCCCCCTGGTAAATATAAATATTCAATAATTAATATTGAATTTTTGGAAGGCTGATCTGTTCTCTTGATCTCTACAGCAGCCGGTTGACCCTGTCATATGTTGTAGGCAGCACGATATTGAAAACTGAGCCTCATCTATATCTGCATGTACCAAGTGAATCTATTCAATCCCAGTTAGAAGGTGATATATTAACCATCTCTGACCTGCCGTCACTGCGTTACTGCCTTGCTGAAGAAGCAGCATGCTGACTACACCTTTCATGCAAAGCTTTGGAAATTGTTTGTCCTGTATTTGCTCAAGGGAGTCCTTGATCCTCCCTGTCCCAGCTTGCAGAGAGCTTCACAACAGAGCCAGCGCGCTATGGCATGACAGCCTGGTTTTCCTGGGCTGTGCCCAGTCTTAGTCCAAAGGTCCTGGGTACCTTTGAGGTTCACTGTAACCCTCTATCTTAAATTTTCCTCTATACCATAAGGGGGACATCTATGCTTTCTCCAACCCCCTACAGAGCGCCCAAGCACACCCTTGAGGGTGGGAGATACCCTAGAGGAGGAAGAGAAGAAGCATCTGTTTCAGCCCTGCAGGGAATTTGGACCTGACTGCTCCCTTGGTGCTGCTGAGCGGGGACCAGCCTTCCTGGCAGTGCTGGAAGGAGAGCAGGAGGTTGGTACTTTGGGCTGGTAACAACCACTTCCTCCAGCCATGAAGACAATGGTGAGCAAAAGCGTACCCATAAATTCTCCCAGTTCAGTGCAGCTCATTGCTTCTGTAATCGCAATTTTTTAGGGCAGATCCTCTTGACGGCAGGACGTCAGCACATCCTGAGTCCCCAGTGCCTCAGCCGGAGGACCATCTCTGATAACTCACGGAGAGCCACCGACACAGAAACCTCATGTGACCTGCTATGTCAGCTCTGAGAAGAGGCTTCAGCATTCACTCTTTTCCAGAGCATCACTGCCAAAACATCCCCAGAGGAACATGGAGAAATCAAAGGAAGGAATAGCTTCCAAAACATGTCATTCTGGAAACGAATATTAAAAAAAAGCCAAAACAACCCAAAAAACACCTTCAGTGCAACCAAATTCCCCTCTGGACTCCCTAGTGGTTTCATCAGATTTTCTTCCTCCTTGCTTGACCTCTCATAACACCGCTGAACTATAAATAAACTTGTGATAGTTATGACACAAGCCAGGCTGCCAAAGCAGGCGTGGAAACTGGATGAAGATGCTATGAATGATCTCTACTATTTGAAATGTTACTTTACTGTATTTCTTCCCAGCGACCAGGAGAAGAGAGCAAAAGAGTTGAAAAATATGCTCTTATTTTGCACTTTCAAAAGCATTTCCTTTATAAAAGCTGCTTTAAAATGTATAGGTGGTTTTCTGCCTGTAAATAAATGGCTCTTTTGTGCAATAAACATGTAAATTGGACTTATCGAGCATTTCAGATACAGATATTTCCTTTTGGGTATCATAAATACCACAGCGTAGCCCCTGCCTCTGTTACCAAAGTTTCTGTCTCATAGTCAAGACATAGGAAGAATCATTCTCACAAAAATACCTTATTCCCAGAAAACAATTTGTTGTACGTTACCAATCAATCCTTTAAGAGTCTGTGGGCAGACCCTTTCTTGCTTTAAATTGGTGTCACTCCACTGAAGTCAATGGAGATTACATAAATTGAGGGTCTGACTCCATGTGTGTGTCTCCCACTCCCTTATGCATGGTGTGTTTTAATCAGCCGAAGTAGAGAGCTTGCTGTATAGCCTATTTGAGGAAGGAGAAAAAATAACATTAGAGAAGTGATCTTCTTTATCTAGGGCATGGATTTTCTGTTTGAAGCTTGGGCTTGCGGTGATGACTGGGAAACAGCTTGTTGGTGAATGTTTGCAGGTCTGTACGCAACTGAGAAGAGAACCATTCGTTTAAATATTCTAAACAAATTTTCAGGGGTTCCTTGTTGGTGAAGCGTGCTGCTTCTGGTGGTATCTCTGACCATAGGAACATTGTTGGTCTGAGGCTGCGCTCTTGAGTTCTGTTTACTGACCCATTACTGCATCAAAAATGAAGAGATTGAATTTAGTTCCAATAAAATTACATTAAGTTTGCAATAGACATTTTTTATTTCCAATTGGATATAGCAGCTCCCTTCTACAAAAAAGAACGAAGTACAGTGTTTCCACCAAAACCGTCTGGAGGTCTTATCTGTGACCTTCTCTCCATAACTTTTAGAAAAATCCTATTGAATTCAGCACATATTTTGTTACGAAACATACCTTCGAACTACTATTAATAAATAATTCTGGGTTGACAACACTTAAAAACTTACTCTTGCAATGTACCCAGACTCAGAGACCTGTCTGGAATACTGCTGAGATTATCTCTTTTCCATAGAGTAAGGAGACAACAGTACGGTCGTGTGGGTGATTTCTATTTCCATAAGTATCTATGGGAAAGGGGGACAGTTTGAACGCATTCTTGCTGTTGGTTATGAGGATCATCGTTACAACTGGACATGATCCGAATGCCTCCACAAGTATTTGATATTCAGTGTTCAATAAGTTTTTCAGAAAACAATTTTCAGGTGTTTCGTTTTTAAACGGTTTCTTCTGCACATCCATTACTTCCACTGGGTGATTGGCTGTTATCTGATTAAATGAAAGTTCTAAATGGGAAAATAATGCAATAGTGAATTGTGCATTATTGAATAATGAATATTATTATTTTATCCTGGCACAAATTTAGAAACATTCTGGGCATTGTGTTTATTTTTTGAATGCCCAAAGTCGTAGCTCTACTTGTTTGCAAAGAACAAGCAGAGCAATTCCACAAAATACCAGGAATCAGATTCAAGCTGTTTTGTTTATACTTATTTACCAAATCTGTTTCCATTCTCTGACTAGCTCTCATTGTAACTAGAGTTTATCAACATTTTTCAAATGGCAACATTTCAGTGAAACAGATTTGTTTGGGGGGAGGGAGGGGAAATGTTCATTTCATTCCAAAAAAGAAGACTACTTATGAGTCAAATTGTTCCATGTGATTTTAAAAAAGTCTTATCTTCAATTATCATTCCACACATTTTGCAGGTTTCTGGGCTGAATTAGATAGTTTTCAAGATATTTCCAAAAGGCCCCTAAAGCTGCTGAATGACGATTGCAAATTTCACTTGTTTCTATTCAGTGAGAATGATGTTACTGAGAATCCCTAAGTATTTAATTTCTCTTCACATCTCTGATGCTTCAAAGTCTAATTATTATTTATTATGAAATTATCTAGAGCTGTGAGGGTACGTAGATGCCCTGAGGACTTTACAGAAACAATATAGAAGGGATCAGAGCTAAGGGGGGCAAAATCAATACGTTCTTTTCCTTGCTTAGAAGGTGATACATGTCACGTTATTGGCTTCACCTCTTATCCTGACCTGTTTCCCTACCTGATTGCAATCACTGATGTACATGGTGCGAGTAATCTGTGGCAGAGACTTGTTTATAATTTCTCATTCTTGCTCGATCCCGTAAACCCAAAAGATTGTGCATTGTCTTGGCTGAAGTGGTCTGTGAGTTATTGTTGTGGTAAGAGCAGAACTGAGCCCGACATTTACGGTTGGGACGCTGATCTCTAGCATTACTGATTATTTAATATCAAACGTTTTGTGTCTGAAATAAGTTTCCTGGTAGTTTGACTTAACAAGTACGGTCTGTACAGCCCACATACTTTTAAAATAATTATTTTCCTCCCACAGCTATTAGTGAAAGCTGTGACATCTTCCCCTTGTTCGCAGTGATATGTCATCTCTGCTTCAGCACCAGATGGTCCAGGAAAATGAGCAGGAGAAATAAGCGTGTCTATTTTCCCCTTCCCTAACATGGCGAGAAAATAAATGTGAAATAAAGAATGTGTTACCTGTGCTAGGATAAAGCCTCCGGATGTGATGGTTCTCTCTGCCAATTTCCTCCTCTGCTCTTTCCTCTCCTGCCCCTCCACCAGTGCAGGCACTGCTGACAACTGGACCTTATGCATGGACTGGTCCTTCCCCCAGATCCTCCTCTTTGAGCTTCAGGTGCAGGAAACACTTCAGCCATCTCTTTATTAAAGACTGTTGCACATCATGTGTCCTACATGACCTGTCCCATGATTAAGACACTGTTGCAATTAAGAGAGCTAACTTTGGTTCCTAACTCCACTATGGGGATCCCAAATGACCTTAAACACCATTCATGCTTCATGTTCCCCTGGTTGTCAAGGGAAGACAGTGATCCTTGCTTGTTCTCCTGCGTATTTAGGGACAGGGCTCATCTACGACTCCCGAGTCAGATTAGAGTGAGATGTGCTCCCCTGTCTAGAAAGGTGTTTCTTACACTCAAACCTGTGAAGCAAAACTCAGAATTGTGAACCGAATATAATGGAAGAAGCAATATCTACATACATGGATAGGCAACACGCACAATAGTTTTGAGGATCGTGACTAGGGAATTGTTGCTCATCCACCAGACTCAGAGGCCATGGTGCCCTGCCATCCATGCCTTAGCTTTGCCTGAAAACTGAAGATGGCAGCGAGTCCCAGCAAATATGCTCTGGTTACTGGATTAATAACAGAGGATCTTTTATTGACCCTCTGTACCTTGCCTTGAGGGTTAAAGAGGATCTCTTTTTCCAGGGGTGCTGGACAAGCATTCTTCAGGTTGGTGCCCCATCTATCTAGGAGGTTTTGGAGCTGTGGTGGCCCCTGTTGAGGTGTTCCCAGGCCCATATTTACCTTTATCTTGTCTCGCTGTTCAGGGATGAGGGAGAAAGAAAGTGGAGTTGAAGATGGCCTTCCCAGTTTCCCTGCAACCAGGATTCCTTGTATACTGAAGCCATTTCATGCACATCTGCCTTACAAGAAGTTCTTCACTCAGGCTGGAATAAGAGCAAAGGGAAGGTAACTTGGACATTAGCTCTAGTTACTCTCTAGAGCTCCATCTTCTCTTTTAGCTTGAACTAACTAAACCATCTTAAAATCCAAACTGCCCTACCTTTTCTGCCTTAACCTGCACCATCAAGATACCAACCCATGCAAGGGGCAGCCACCTTTGTCACCATAGGCATGTCCTTCATGCCCTGGCGGAGGATCTGATCTCCTAGTCTCATCTGCTTGCATGGGAAGTAACAGCGTTCACGAGGATGTGAGCATGAAATTCAGCTGTGAATTGTCTGGCTCCATGTTTTATTTTGTTGTTTGCTCATCAAAATGTTTGCTAATCCTCAAATTCCCTTCAACTTCTGCACCAGTGATTACATGTCTCAGAGTTTCCTAATACATGTTTCTTCTTCTCTTTCTTGAAAGCCCTTGCATTTATCAAATAATAGAAACAGTATGACTGAGATGAACCACAACCCAACAAGGATATAAAATATTCTGAATGAGCATCTTGTGAAGAAAGAGGTCCTGAACTTCCTTCAGCAATAGCTTGGCAAAAACATGGGAATAAAGAGTATCTTTGCAAAAGCATAGACTGGGTCATAAGTATTTTCTGGCCCAAATTACAGCTGTTTATCTCTTCCTATCACCATCCATCACAAATGGTTTGAGCAGCCCCCCATAGTTCTTACTCTTGGCAAAATGCCATGCTTCCATTTTCTTTTCACTACTGACCTGCGATAAATTGTACTGATGTCCCAAAAGCAAAAGCCTTTCCAGTCCATTATCATTCCCTAGAGCCATCCTTTAAAGTGTAGTTAAACTTGGATCTCTCTTTCCTCTTAAGCCTCTTGCTTTTTCAGATCATTTTCCATTTGGATTGACCGAAGGTCTAAACGGTTAAATGACTTGGCCAGGGTCATACAGTGACTCGGTGGCTGAGCAAGAGAGTCCCTGCACATGACGACAACTACCACCTTCTTCCCTACCCAAGACCCCAACCCCAAGCCCTCAAGCAGTATAAAAGGGTTTTATAGGCAAAACTTCAGCTTACAGAGAATTTCAGACTCTTAAATAGCACAGTTTATAATGGAAATACTAAGAGAAACCTGACTGTAGCGGTGGAATAGTAGTAATGCATTACTTATTCCGTTAATGGCTGTGTTCTTAATAGAAACAGGTTCATTACATGGTAAGAAGCAAAGTTTGCATTAAATAGAAACATCATTTCGTGTTTTATTGATTAAAAGGAGATTAGATTTCCATGATGTTCTTTAGCAAATAGGATGCCTCGGAGGAAATGTATATATTTATATTATAAGGAGGAGGGTTTTATTACAGCATAATGGAAAGAAAATGTATCTCATAATGATAGTTTATATCACACAAGGGATCCGATAACTAAAAGTTTAACTCTTAACCTAGCAGTGAAGTTCAGAAGTCTGTATTAATGTATTAATCCAAACCCAATGTTTTCCGTTCAGATAGCCTATTGTTACATGCTGCACGTGACAGCAAGGTTAGACCCTCTCTTCTCGACTAGAAGATCAAATCAAACCTGTCCCTGTGGACTGCATGGAGGGGAGGATATGGCGAGCACAACTTATTCCACTGAAATATCAGCATCAGCAGAAACATAATCATCTCCAATCAGCAAATACATGGCACACCCTTGTTTCACCTCCCTGGATCCTTAATGGTATAAATATCAGCAATGTTAATTACCCACCAACTATTTCACTGCTCTCTTTCAGACACATCTGGCTGTGAAAGTGTGTTTTTTCCGTGCTTCAGGACTGTGGGTGATGAGCTGAATTTCAACTGTGTAAGGGCCAACTTTCCATCTGTCCCACCACTGCAGAGGAGTCAACCCCTGATATCCCAAAATCACCACAGAAGCTGTTATGGGATCAGAGGCACATCAGCTCCAGCTGGACAACACCCTGCTGAAGGCCACGGTGGGCTTGGGCACCTCACAGGCTGCTCTCAAACACGTCCTGGACCAGCTTCCGAATACTGTGATTCATATTCCCCACGGATTGCACTGGGTTCAGGCTGATGGATTTAAAAACTGAATACGGCACGGAACCCTGTGTGCTGTGAGTGTGGGGATGTGTACGCTGACTTAGAAGCTAGCACCTCCATGCCTCAGTGTGTATTGCCTGTTCAAGCAGAGAAGAGACACTCCAGATGAGCACTTCTTCAGGGGTGGATGAGATTTTACTGGGTACCCAAAAGTGGTTGGGTTGTCTGAAATATGCCCTTACGCTGTAGCCTCTCTGAGACCATATAGCAGATGTCTCCATTCATGGGTATACGGCTTGAACAGAAACCCATCATTTTTCTATCTGCCATGAGTCCAATCCATCAGGCCAGTCAAGAGTTAATTGAAAAGCTCCCATTAACTTCAACAGGGCCAGACTTTGCTCCTAAATAATTCTGCGGAGTTCAATTAATGTTAATGGATGCCTAATGCTGGTAACTAACAATCTACCTTTAACAACCTAATTATTTCTTGACAGATGTTGGACTAGTAAATAATCTAGTGGTCTTTGGTGATAGCTGTTTGACAGCTTTGGAAAAATGCCTCTCAAGGCAAAGCAAAAATGGTTTTCCACCAGCCGCCCTGCAGATGGTCAGATTTTACAACTTGGCTGTGTTTTGATGCCCTTTTCTTTTTTTTTACTATGGCTGAAATATGCATGATAGGAAGGAAATACTGTAAATGTAGCTTGGTTGGCTCTACCATTCAGCCAGAGCACAAGATTATAGCTCCTAAGTGCTTACTGGCAAGTATAACCTGATCATTTGCAGTCTTGTTTCTCTCTAAATGTTTGTAAAATGGGACTGAGGACTCTTGTGCCTGACTATGAGCTTTACCCAGGGAGCAGGCAACAGCTCTAACTACCCTTTCACCAAGTGATATATATAAGGATACAGTTGTTTGGAGATACAGTAGTTCAGTGTTTCCAGATGGGTGCAAGGGGTGAGGTGGGAAGAAAGACCATTTTAAAAGTCTCCCAAATCTTCCATTTCTTAACATGAGAAGTACCCCTTGCTTTCAAACAGCCATACCCAAAAACACACTGGCAGAAAAGTAAAAACATGTTTATTTGGTAAATGTGCAGGAGAGACTTAGAATCATAGAATTATGGAATAGTTTGGGTTGGAAAAGACCTTTAAAGGTCATTAGTCCAAGCCCCTGCAGTGAGCAGGGACATCTTCAACTACATCAGGTTGCTCAGAGCCCCGTCCAACCTGCAATGTTTCCATGGATGGGGCATCGACCACCTCTCTGGGCAACCTGTGCCAGTGTTTCACTACCCTCACAGTGAAAAATGTATTCCCTATATCTAGTCGAAATCTGCCCTCTTTTAGTTTAAAACTATTGTCCCTTGTCCTATCGCAACAGGCCCTGCTAAAAAGTCTGTCCCCATCTTTCTTATCAGCCCCCTTTAAGTCCTGGCAGGCTGCAATAAGGTGTCCCCAGAGCCTTCTCTTCTCCAGGCTGAACCACCCCAACTCTCTCAGCCTGTCCTCACAGGAGAGGTGTTCCACCCCTCTGAGCATTTCTGTGGCCTCCTCTGGACCCTTTCCAACAGGCCCATGTCCTTCCTGTGCTGAGGGCTCCAGAGCTGCACGTAGGACTCCAGGTGGGGTCTCACCAGAGTGGTGTAGAGGGGCAGAATCCCCTCCCTCGACCTGCTGGCCATGCTGGTTTTGATGCAGCCCAGGACACAGTTGGCCTTCTGGGCTGTGAGCACACGTTGGCGGGTCCCGTACAGCTTTTCATCCACCTGGACCCCCAAGTCCTTCTCCATGAGGCTGCTCTCAAACCCTTCATCCCCCAGCCTGTACTGATACCGGGGGTTGCCCCGACCCAAGTGCAGGACCCTGCACTTGGCCTTGTTGAACCTCATGAGGTTCACACGGGTCCATTCCTTGAGTTTGTCCAGATCCCTCTGAATGACATCCCGTCCTTCAGGTGTGTCAACCGCACCACTCAGCTTGGTGTTATCTGCAAATGTGCTGAAGGCGCACTTGATCCCACTGCCTATTCATTGATGAAGATATTAAAGAGTACTGCTGCCAATACAGACCCCTGAAGGACACCACTCGTCACTGAAAAACATCTGGACGTTGAGCCATTGACCACTACCCTCTGGCTGTGGTCATCCAACCAATTCCTCATCCACCAAACAGTCCACCCAGACTTGTAGAAATTGTAGTCTACTTCATCCACTGCCCTCTATGGCCCAAGCCCGTGTTGTGTTGTCCTTTTGTGCCACAAACAAGGGTTCCCAAAAGGTAGCTCACATTTGTGACACAGGATGTAATCCAGCTGGTCTGTAGGTAATGATGATAACAATAGGAATGGAATAAATTAAAGACAGCTCCAGAAGACACTGCAGCATTTCCAGATGAAAAGTGACAAGTTTCTGAAGAATTTGTAGAATATTTAAATTTCTGCTGAAAAATCAAGGCTTTTCCATAAATAGGGATATGGAAGGGGGGAGGTCTGAACCTGTTCTAGCCATAATTAGAGCTGATGATTATTGTGACTTCCCTCGTTTTTATCAAAGAACCATAGAGTTTGCACCTGTAACAGACCTGAGCTGTGAGATCAGTGCAGCATTCAGCCTCGCTTTGCCTTTGCCTGTCTTTGATGTGTAGCCTGTATAGGAACCCTCTTCACTCACAGAAACCTTTTTCACCAGTCTCAGAGGCCGGATCTGGAAAAGACTGTTTCTGTAACCATGTCCACCTCCTGCCTGGCAGCCTGCCTCGTGCTGCCTGGCACGGGCTTTACCTCCTGGACAAACAACAAAACTCTCAATACTTATTGTTTTTATAGGAATAAGGCATAACGATGGTATTTATATAGTCCAGTATGGGTCTGATCCAGCTTAAACTGTGTGAGGACCTTTTTTGAGGAAACTGTTTCCTTTTGGATGGCATTGAAAGTCTCCTCAGTGTGTTTAATGGTGCTACACCTGGACAGGAAAAAAACTACTTTGGTACGTCTATGAATTCTGTGTGTTCAACAGCCTACTGGGGAAATGCCAAATAACTTCCCAGCCCAGACCTACCTGAAGATAAATGCTAGTGGGCTTGTTACAAAGTGTACTTGGAGGCATCGATCCTGTATTTCGAGGAGCTTGCCTGGCATGGGAGCTAGTGAAGTGGTCAGAGCAGAGGCAGAGGTTGGCACTGCAGGGTGCATCTCTTGTGCTTCCTCGCTGGCACCCCAGAGTGGCCGCCACTGTGGCAGCATCCATATCGCCGGCCGTTAGGGCAGTTTTTTAGCAAAGGAGAAGAGTTTGTGCTGGTGGGGATCAGGCGACGGAGAGACGTGCAGCTCACCCAGCGAGACAGGGATCTCTGGCTAAGCTGGTCACCCATGGCTTCCTTTAGAGCCAACGTAGAGAAATGGGTGTGATTTACCTGACCCGAAAGCTGTCTGGTTTAGGATGAGCTGAACTGCATGTTAAAAGTGTCTGCTTCTCTGTGCGGATATGGAGGAGTCAGGAGACGGAGACATTCACGCTGCCAGTGCTAGCGCTGGGTCAGATGAATCTCTCCCACCAGGCTTTGGGCACTGGTCTCCCTCAGATGGCTGTTATGTGGTGGCTGGACCAAACAGTGTTAGCCCAAGCCACAGATGATGATTTATAATTTGTCGCTCACTTGTCTGAGAGCTGTGATCTTCGCAACACTGATCTGAGACAATTCCTGCGAGTTAATTCTTTCATTTGTTGACTTCTATTGCTTCAGTAACTTGGTAATACTATGGTACTTTCACTTAGCATATTTTGACGCAGTATCAAGTGTAAGTAGTTACGGTGCAAGGCATTGCTGAGAGCAATCCTGGGACACTGAGTGGATGAAGAACATTGGATGGGATTGGTTGAGATGCAGAGAAGCAAAAAACATTACAATTAAAAACGTAATTCTTATATCTATGCTCAAAAACAAAACAGGCCAGGGCCTATGCTCTGGTCCTAGAAGCCACTGGCATCTCAAGACTCGTGTCCATGCATCCAAATGCTCTTACACTCATCACTAGGCTATGAAGTGCCCAGACTAGACTGAATGATCTAAAGATCTTTCTTTTTGGTAGATCAGCTGTGGATGCTAATGGCTTTCTTTGATTCATATAGTGATGAAGAAAACCTGAAGATGTGATCTATGACAGTCAGGAGTGGGTAATGGGAGGCAGGAAGACTATATCACTCTTGTCAGACATGGGAGGGTAGGCATCGTTGGTGGCAGCTTATGAGGTTTTAAGTGTGCTGTTATCTGCTGGTACAGGGTTATGCCTCTGCGTGAACTTCCCACTGCTTTATCCAGGCTTTCCTTAACGGTCATGAGTACCAGGGACTCCTCCAGATGACAATTTTGTGGTTCTGCAAGAGTGCAGGACTTCATGGAGCTGAACCAATGTGGCAATCTACATCTGTGAAGCTTCACGTCTGGCAACTGGCTGATATTTTGAAGAACATAATTTTATGGCCATGTTTATTACTCCTCGTGACTGCAGATGAGGATTAGTCCATTTCCAAAATAAAAACGACTCTAAAGATGAGAAGCAGACATCAGAGAAGAGGATGGAGGCACCTGGGACTTTTCGATGCTGAAAAAAGTAAGGAGAGATTGTTTCAAGAAGTGAGATTTAAAGACAGATTTGGGTGTGTGAAGATAGAGGCCCAGATTCTGAACCGTTCCCAGCTGCTCTTGAGATAAAACACAGCAATAAAATTAGGTTTTGAAGCTCTGGGTGGCACAGAACTGGCAGATCCCTGGATTTTTTTATGCTGTTCACTTCAGGAAGAAAAAGTAGGAAATCCTGCTAGTTGGAGTAGTTCCTTAGGATCACATGTATAAACCAGAGAAACTCTATTTCTGATGGATTTGGGTTGTAGCTGGAGTAACTCAAAGTCATTTATGCCTCCCTTTGGTCATCTACTACAAGTATTTTAATGGACCACAATAATGTGGCCCAGCGAACCTGCTGCTGAAGGAGGTTGGATTGTGGAGCAAAACAAAAATGAGAATGGGAAAATGTAGTGGTAGAACTAAGATGACCAAAATAATTATGGAAAAGTGTGGAAAAGGGAAAGATGAGGTCAGAGACAGTACAGAAGGAACAAACTGTATTTTCCCCATCCCCTTATAGCATCTGCTAACTAACACATTCTCTCTCTCTTTTTCTCACTTTCATTTTCTGCACAACTCAAAGATGAAACTGCTCATGACTTTATTTTTGGCTTTTCAATGTCTGTGTCCGTATGAATTTTACTCATCTGTATATCTCAAATGAATGAGATATGAAATGTAATTAACCAAGTAAATTAAATTAGCATGATTTGTCCTGTCCTTGTTCTTTGCCTCAAGTCCATCTCTTACATGTTTCCATGAATTATGGTTTCTGTGGAGAACGAGATTGAAGGCCTAAAAAGAATAATGTGTTGAAATTAGCATGGTGCTGAGATGGAATCCTTGATTTAGGCTCATCTCACATTAACAACATTAAAAGGTCAAGCTCCATCCCCCCACATCTTTTGAGAAGACACTATTTCTTAGGCTATATTCACTTATGAAGGGAAGTAAATAAGGAAAGGTGAAAGTGCATGGTGTATCTACTCATACTCTTGCAACAGATACTCTCGCAGTTCAGCCCTTTGTTGTAACCACCAGGTGAATGGTCAGGTTGAGTGGGTAAAAAAGAGGAATGGTGGCAGGAGTGAAGAAGCCCCGTGGGTTTTGAAGTGGGGAACAAATCTTTAGGTGAATTTTGCATTTTCATTACACTCAGAGTAGCCTGGATCCCTGGAAAGCTTTTCCCTTGCATTTTCCCTCAGTCCTTGGAGCTGGTGACATGACTGTTTTGTATTTAGGATTTTTCTTTCCTTTTTTGTTTGTTTTCTTCATAACAATGTAGTGTCCTAAAATGTCAGGAGCTCCCTGTTCCCATTTCATCTCAACATCACAGACTTCTTTTTGCTGACAGATGATTTGTCTCAGCCTTGTGACACTACAATGTTATGAAAACACGAACCGCCAGGAATGCTTTCCAGATTTCTTCTTAAAGGTGACACTCGGCCGCTGGCTCACGGCCCCTTGTGCCCACCCCCAGCTGCAGTGTCTTCTGGTTTATTATGGTTGTTTATAAGGCACTGACCCACATAGGGGAATGATGGTGAAAAGATGCCTCTTGGGTCAGACTGGAGGCTCCACCAGCCTAGGATGGTAGGCAGTGACCAGCACCAGATACTGCAGGGGACAGTCCAAGAGCCCTGTGGCAGCCAGAAGATGACCCATCCCCTAGCCATTTTCACACCTTAGCTTCCTTTTTTAGACATTGCTTGGTGCCCTGTCTGGTGTAGGTTCATGTCCTTCACTTCTGCTCCACTCACTTCCAAAATCTGTGCTTTAGTTAAGTTTATGGCAAGCATTGATAGGCTGAGCTCTGTTTAAATGGCTTTTCCCTTTTCTGCATCCTTCTGAGCTCTCAGCCTCAGTCAAGACATCATAGTTTCTTGCAGTGCAGTGTGCCGTCAATGAATTACTCACGGTACCAAGTACCATTCTCCTGCAGCCTTTTGAGTTTATCCTGTGAGCTATGTGATATCTATTAGAACGTTGTACAGTCCTTGCCGACCTGTTATTATTCAGGGAATACTGTTACCTTAACCTAGACTGCCTGAAAGAAGAATGGAGAGCTGTTTCTGGTTCTCCACCTCCTCCTACTCTCAGAGATGATTTTACAACCCTATTTTCCTATTGTTTGGGGTGGTTTTTTATTTCGCGATGCTTTGGGAGAGACCACACAAGCACCAAGGTGAATTGCCTGACCCTGCAGAAGGAGGTGGAACATGTCCTGGGGCGTTTTTCCTCCTGCTGCTCCTAAGCATTAGGGGTAGTTTCTTCAGCGGTCTGGCTTGCCCCTGGGTTGGGATATGATTTTCCCTTTGGCCCTGCCTGCTCTTGGTGCTCCTGGCATTGGGGCAGACAGGCTTTAAGGTGCCTGCTGCTGGAGGAGTGTTTGCTTGTCTGTAGCCACTTCTGGTAGTGGTAACCCAATGCACTGCTGGCTGTGACAAGCTCATTAACCACTTCACATATTGGCCGTTCCCTCCTCCTGAAGAACATCCCGCTAGGGCTCTCGCTGTGCATTAGCTTGAGTGCTGCTCGTGTGATGGAAATAAAGTGGCTCAGCCAGCAATGTGAAGTGTCCTCTTGGGGAGTGCTTTAAACGAGACACAAAACCCAGTTGTGGACAAGGCGTGGCTCCCCTTTTGTCTGACACTGGAGGGGGACAGGAAGAACTGGGTATCGGCCACCATGAACACAGCACAGGCAGTGGAGTGCAATTAACCTGCATTGTTAGAGAAAGATGCCTTTGGTCTGAGCTGTTTGTAAGACAGGGGCAATGCCAGAACAGAGAGAAGACTCTCCCCGGGAGATAAGCACAAGGTTATGGTGGGAGCATGAACAGAAGCATTTAATACCCTATGCAAGCAACCCCATCCTCTTTATCATCCTGTCAAGAGAAATGACGCCCTAGAGAACTTACCTTGGGATCTTTACAGAATCACAGAATCACAGAAACAC
>NW_010565420.1:30654-51496 GCF_000687285.1 Phaethon lepturus | reverse complement strand
CTGAGGAGGGGAATGATAGAGGCTTTGGTGGGCACATGGCGTCCAGCCAGCGTCAACCCAGCACATCACATAATTATGACCACATGATTATCACCACAACAGTCCAGAAATGATCATCTTTGCACCCAACCTTCACCATAGAAGTTCTGTACCCTTTTAAAACCACCAGTAGTTTTAAGCCTCTTTAGGTAGATACACCAAACCTTGAAATAAGATAACACAGACTCAGGAACAGAGAAAACCATTGCATTGGAGGGAACAAGCGGAATGGGTAGGAGGAATCAGCTTTTGGAGGAGAGGGAAAAAAGAAGTTATGGATGATTAAAGGTGGATTTTCTGATTGTTCTTCCTATTACCTGCAGAAGCATACTGTGTGGAGCAATGAGAATGTTGCATAAATATACAGGAGTTGCATGCGTAACTGTAAGGAAACTCTGTTTTCCCTGAAATAAGTTAAGGATTTGCTATAAGCTCTTCCAAAATAGTAGCTGAACTTAGTCTCCTTTCTTTCATCTCTCCTTTTATTTCTGTTACTGTGAAGACTGAAAAAATTAAAATGGAATGTGCCTACACTTATAGAAACGGAGAGAAATCCTCTTGCTGCTTCCTACCACTTTGCAAAGCCCGTAAAAAACCTTTGGCACATCCCTGTAGAGACACGTTCCCGCAGAGATGCATCCCCGCTGCCTTCATCTCTGCTGATGCTCAGGGGTTTCTCTGGGCCCACTCAGGAGATGGGATTTAGCTCTCAGAGCAACAGCGTGGGAGATGCCAGATATCACAAGACTTCTGTGGTGCACAAGAGCTGATGACTGATAAGCAGTTTATACGACAAGCGGAAGGAGACAAGCAGGCAAAGTACCCAAATGTCTCATCATCCCAGTCTAAAGTTTGTTTGCAAAAGGATTCAAGCAGAGTTTTACCATATAAAGTTGCATCAGGCAAAGTAAAATGATAATCAGATGGTGGGGTGATTTCTTGTCTGTCTTCTTTTCTTTCTTTTGAACGAGGGAGGGATGGGCCAAGGTTTTCTGCATGTGCGCCGGTGACCTTTGTTCCCTCAGGGGATAGAAAAGTATGTTTTAAACTGGATTAAATAGTCTCATGCCCTGGCAGAACCTGGACATGGCTGAGGAAAGAGCAGATGGTTGGTCAAGAGGTGGGTTTTGGTCCTTCTCATGAGAAAATTATGAGGAGAAAAGGAAGAATGGTGATGCTCTTCCCCTTTGGAAAGCAAGCACTGACAGTGGTCCTCCTTGACAGCGATGCTCAAATGTTTTTGGGTGATAAGTGTCTGGTTTTGAAAGATTGAGCTAATGAAGTGGATGACATCAGGCTTACAGAAGTCTTTTGTTCTGAATTTTTCAATGTAGATATATAGACATATATATTTATTTCCTCTGAAAATGGCCTTTTGGAATGAATGCAATGCTTCCTGAAAACTGACAGTTGTTACAATTAATGACCAATAAAATTCCATTTTATTTTACATCCATAATTTTTTTGCAGAATATTCTCAAAGTAGATTTACACCATGTTGTCATTTACTGTGAACAGGGACTTTGCTTAATTCAGAATTGCTGAAGGCTGTTTCTAAAGTGGTTTGGACTTTAAAGTGTCTGCAGTAAATACAAATTGGGTCACTTTTGTATTTTCTGAAGACAAAGCAACTTGGTAATTTCTAAGAATTATTTCCTGAATTTACTCATCGTTGCTCCTCGTTATCTCATAATTGTTTGGCTAATTTCGTTTGGCTTTTCACTTAAGTCAGTGGAAAAAATCACATTAGCAGTGATGAAGCGAAATGAGACGTGGTGACAGTCAAATCATGCGTATGACATATGTGTGAAAATGCTGCTGTTTACAGACCCCTTCAGGTGCTCTGGACTGAGTACGATGCTCTTGTCTTACAGAACTCAGCAGAGAAAGGAGTGAGATATTTTCCTGCTATGCCTACTGCATGGCGAAGAAAGCCCAGCCATATTCAGTTCAATGTTCAGTGTTATTTCTTGCTTTCCAAAACATTTCTAGAGGGACCAAAATGACTCACAAATTCACTGGAACACAAAACAAAAAAACATTTTTCTTTCTTTTTATAAGATAATCTAACATGGAAAGAAACTGGATTTTTAATCCTTAGTGAAGCAAGAAATTTTGTTCCAGATAATCATAAAACAAAATTATGTGTAATTTGTATGTGTGTACAAAAAGTATTCAAAAAGACCTTTCCTTTTAATAGTTGTTGGTATTTTTTATTAGTTTTGATTTATGCAGTGGTAAAAAATCTCTTGGTGGAAGCTCTGGGTATACTGACTGCTGAAATGCAGGAGGAACACAAGTATGGGAAGGATATCCTTTGCCCAGTTACTCCAACACAAAGGATGCTTACCATGGGGGAACATCTTAGTTTATTATCAACAAATAACCCCTCCCTAACACACTTTTAATTACCGACTTGGGTATTGAGGAACAAAGAAGGAAACTACTGAGCAGACACTTAGGGGAAATCCTTCCTCCCCCTTCCCAGGCTCAGCTTCAGCCCAACACCTCTCTTCCCCCTTCCTTGTCTCCAGACCCCTTGTTGTCACCACACATTGTGCTCAGTCCTCCCAGACCCTTTGGTGAGTCCTTCAGGGGTCCCTGGCCCAGCGTGGGCTGCCCACGGCTGCCCTCAGAGATACCTCCTCTGTCACAGAGTGCCTCTGGATCAAGATGGATTGACGAAGCTCCAGAACATTATCTTGATTACATCAGTCAGATGTTTGTAGAGCCCTTGCTGGCCCATAAAGCATTGGGCAAGAAGGGACAGGGTGGTTATGGGGTGCCATAAAGCATCCTGCCCTTGTTTCTTTCCTTAAGGATTTTGTCCCCTGCTGGTGTTTTCTCTGTTGAAATTTAAGTTGCTGCTGAGTGCTTGGCCCCAGTCTTGTGATCCCTTCCTCATCCCACACAGCTCTGCCCCAAAGATGCGTCTGCATCCTCCACAGACTGGTGGTGGTCCTGGGGAGCCAAACACCAGGGAAGGGTTTACAGATAACAATGTGCTCCTGGATAACCCCAAAAGCCACTTTCTTGCATGGCAAGAGGGCTTTAGGGTGCAATGGGTGCTGGCTGAACGTGAGCTGCCCGTGTCCCTGCCATGTCCCTGCTTTGTAGGACTTACTCTTCATTGGAGCCTAAGGGATGCTCTGGGTCTCCCATGGACATCTTGGTCCATGACTGATGCCTGCTGGAGGCGTCGGAGCTTAGAAGAGCCAAGCATCACTGCTGCCTGCCCACCACTGCTGCAGCAGCATGGCTGGCTCAGAAAGAGACTGGGAGAGACCTGTCACCTCCCCTCCATCAGCTGTCTGGGGCACGGGTTAGTACCTGGCCTTGTCCTAGGAAGTAGTTTGAATGCAGTGATGTGGTGGTGGCTGAGTGTGGGCATGGCCACATGAGTCCAGCAAGTCTCAGGGACAAAGAATGGACCCTGGAAGAAGTTATTTCTGTAGCAGAAATACATCTTCTACATACTGTGCTGGAACTGTTGGAGAGTTGGGGTTGTTCAGCCTGGAGAAGAGAAAGCTCTGGAGAGACCTTATTGCAGCCTGCCAGGGCTTAAAAGGGGCTTGGAAGAAAGGTGGGGACAGACCTTTTAGCAAGACCTGTAGTGATAGGGCAAGGGGTAACAGTTTTAAACTAAAAGAGGGGAGATTGAGACTAGATATAAGGAAGGAATTTTTCACAGTGACGGTGGTTAAGCCCTGGCCCAGGTTGCCCAGAGAGGTGGTCGATGCCCCATCCCTGGAAACATCCCAGGTCAGGCTGGACGGGGCTCTGAGCAACCTGCTCTGGGTGAAGATGTCCCTGCTCACTGCAGGGGGTTGGACTAGATGGCCTTGAAAGGTCCCTTCCCACCCAAAGTTTCTATAATTATATGGGACTGTATTTCCAGACATTTCCTGCCATGGAAAATACAGCCTCAGAAGTTGAGGATTGCATATCCTCATGTTTTGTTTGCCCACTGTGTTTGGACGCTCTGGCTATCTACTCCATAACCCAGTGCTGTACCCTGCAGGCAAACCCTGCATAGATGTGGCGTAGGCAGTGCTGAGGCTGAGCAAACCCAAGCTGTGTGGAGTGGAGGTGCAGTGAGATATGAGTTGTTAAAAAAAATACTCTTTTGACTCACCTCCAGGAACTGTTTCAAACTGGGAACTGTTTGCCTGAAGTGTGAAGAAACCTCCAGGGATTTAGGATTGTGAAATGTGGTATCTCTGCCCGTGCAGTGGTTAAGATCCATGAGCTGTCAGTGATGACATAGTCATTGTTCATGATGAATTGTGCATCTGGCATGAGAGGGACACCTGGGTATCTTGGAACAATTTGTCTTTTGATCTGCATTTGTTATTCCTTTTAGATTCAGTAGTGCCAGCAAACCCATACAATGTGCAAACTCCTTCTTGCCTCCCAGAAAACCCCCACGACATCTGATGGGGACCTAATAGGGTGGCCTTTACTCTGTCTGTCACACACATGTGATTCTGGACAGATTGTCCCCCCATGCACTGTCACCCCTATCTGTCTGGGTCTTCCAAAGGACGTAGGCCATGGAGACTTGGCAGAAACGAAGTTGTGCTTCAATGCATCCCCACAGGGAAAATGCAGGGACTGGGAGCATGTGGCATTCCATGGAGCATCTGTCCTGTAGCAAAGACCCGAGCTGCTTGGGACACACTGATGCCAGCCTTTGCTCTGTACCGTTTGCATCCTCTTCCCCATCCATCCAGCAAAAAATGAGGACATCATGTATGATGAACATAATGAAGTTATGTTGATATGCATTTGTTCATTTATTTATTGATAGCTTTGCAGTTTTTTTGGTGAGGTGAGGGTGGGGAACAACTTGCTGAGCTGGATGTCTAAAGTTGGACATCTAAATTCATTGCCTGGCTCAGAGAACACGTCAGGCCTTGTCAGCAAAGCCATCTTCAAGTTATTTGGCTGGTTTTCTGTGGTGTGATGTGCATGGGAAAATTCAGAAGATACGTTGCATGAAGATGTATGACGTGATGTGTGTGTTGTGGGCTAAGTGGCTATGGGATCACTGATATGTTGTTTCCTGTGGGTCACAAACCTTTATCCTGTAGATTATGGTTACTTATAGTTCCTTTTTGCATTAAATAAGAAAAGACACATGGACACAGTGCACTTTCAAGGAAATGTTACTGTTGGTCTTTATGATTTTTTTTTTATTTTAAATACAAAGTACTTGGACTGGCAGTGCTTAGCAAAAGGGTAGGTGTGTGGATGCGCGTTTGGTAGGGACGGGAAATAAAGAAGGTTGTATGTTAGGGCCCTGCAGATCCACATTGACTTAGAAACCTGCTGAATGTTGCAGAGCCAGCAAGCCTTGCATGTGGTATTTTGGGCCTGGTGCTGGAGCTGGCACCAGCATGTGCCCTTGCAGAGGCAAGTGCCCATCTAATGATGTGTATTAAAACCAAAAACCTATCCCAAACCATTTCAGGTGGCTCATCCCCAGAGGCACCTCTGGAGGTGTTCAAAGGGGTAGCAGATCCATCCAGGAGGGAGGGCTGGTGGGGTCAAGCTGAGGCAGAGGGAGACACACCTTCCTGGCTTGATGTATTCAACACTGCTATAGCTGGTTGAAGGGGACCAAACCTCCGAGGAAGATGGGCTTGGTTCCGTTTGACCAGCCAGAGCAGAGCATAGCTCCTTACCACGTAACTTGCTTGGCTTCACTGCTCCTTACCTGCAAGGGGAATGTCTCTAAGAGATTAGCCAGGAGCACTGGCTTAGAGGGAGCGAAGGATGGTGCAGAACTTTGGATACCAGCTTAGGACACCTCACCACTTTCCATCTTAGATGACTTCTGCCAAGACCCGGTCCCTGCACAGCATCCATGTGATGCCCCAGTTCCTGGGTGGTTTCTGGACTAGAGAATTTCTCAGTAATACATGTCAGCAGTATTTAAGGATGGGGATAAGCCTCAGGAGATAATTCTGGGTCCCTGTCTAGAAGTTTCATTGAGTCTGATCTTGTTTTGGAATCTGGTCCCAGCTCACAATCCTGGACGTGGGTAATGAGGAACGCCTTCTGAAGTTTGGGGCATTGGCATTTGCCCATCCTCAGCCACTGCGGCATGTGTCTGAAGATTTCACTTCACACAGCTCTTTTCTTCCTGCTGCTTTCTCTCTCCCTAATTTTTCTCTTTCCTTTTTATTTATTTTTAAATAAAAAAGAGGAAAAGTGGGAAGGAGGAAGGGAAAAAGACGTCTCCTTTGTCAATTGAAGGGAAGTCACCTGCCAGTTGTCAGTCAGGCATCACTTTTCAGAGAGCCGCCCCGAGCCCTCCAGCTGTACCTGGGAGTCTCAGCGAGGAGACAGCTGCTGGAGACCATGAGCAGCAGGGCATGGGGCAACTTCCAAACAGGACAAAAGCAGCATTTTTCCAACGCTCTGCATAGGCCCCTTTCCATGTGCATGTGGTTTTTCAGAGACCTGATACAGAGAAAACTGAAAAATATTTTAATTAGGGGGAGGTGTGTTTCCCTCATTTTTTCTCTCCCTTTGCCCTCTCAGTGCTCAGTGGGGGGAGGAATATTAACTTGAGTAACCTCAGGACTCCTCTGCTTGTCTCATACTTTCTCTAAGCTTCATCAAGGCTATTCATTAGCAAGGAAAGCATTGACAACATAAAATCCATATTCCCTATGGAGACATGCACCTTGCTGCCAAACGAACAGCTCAGGCAAGCATTCAGCTACAACATGCGTTTCATGCACTTTCCCATCAGCACTAGACAGTTGCAACCTTGATGGAAGTGAGGAAAAATTAGCCCTGTCCTTAAGCTATTTGATAATTTTACCTTCAGTCAGGGTCTGAATGGCCCAACCAGAGGATGGAGAGAGGAACAGAGTTAAAACAGTGGCCTTGACCCCCCAGACAGGCTATAAATTTTCCTAAACCTTAGCTTGTGTCTGCATGACTAGTCTGCATTATTTCTTCTCATGTGTCCTTGCAAGTGTGTGCCTGTAACTTAATCCCGGCCCACGCTGTGCAGCAAGAGTTAATGATGATTGCAGGCTACAGTGGAACAGGCGTATGCAGCCTGGAGACAGCTGCAGAAAGTAAATGAGAGATGGGATTCCGCTCCAGATTTAAAACCCAAATTCATACAGTCAGTCAAGACTAGGGACATGTTCAGCTGACCAGCCAGAAGGGTTGCCTTCATTTGCCAACACATAAGCGTCTGGCACTATCTGAGAAGCCACAGGGTGTCTGGGACACCCACATGTGACATGCGGGTATGGCATAGGCTATACCTGAAAAAGAGCTAGAAGCCAGTGGACTATTCTTAAGGTGTCTCCAAAGTTACTAGGAGCATCTTTTTAAGCAGCTAAATAAAGTCCAGATCTTCACAGACTACAAAATGTCTATGAATATAAAAACTACTATAAACATCTTCAACATTTTAGAGAAGAGGAGGCCACTGGGTGCAGAAAGAAGGTGGCATGTTTGAGACACGGGCAACGGGTTGATCAGCAAAGCCAAGGAGAGAACAGAGGCCAGGATTTGCACTCCTGCCTGCTCTTTCCATTGGGTGCCCTTTTATCTTGTTACAATTAAAGAAAAAAGGGTAATTTTCCTCTACTCTGTTTCTCTTCTGAATTAGTCTTCATAACCTAAGAGTTAAATCTGTAGAAGAGGGACAGGATGAAAGAATGTTTGACAAGCACCCTCTTGAATTACGTCTAGGAGACCACAGGGCTCGGGTCAGATACTAACTCCCTTGGTTTTGATTCAGACTGAAATTTTGCAAAGCATCTTGGTGACCGAGGAACATAAATGTCATTGGTTTCAAGGTCTATATATTGGTATATTAAATAGCGCTGAGGTACAAGCACAGGAACTCAGTGGTTTCTGCTGTGTTTAGCACAGTCGCTGGCATAGTTTTGGCCTTATGTCAACTGGCACTGACCCTAACAGTTGCCAAGCTCAGCTTAGGAAATAGGTCAACGACCATTCCCAGTAGGGAGTTTGAAGATGACCCTCTATTTAAGAAAGCGAGAGCTCTGAACAGTCATTTTTTGCCCATTGGTTTGGGGGCAAGAACACAGGCCCTGGCACTATTTAGTGAACTAATAGTGGTGCAGACAGTGGAACTTGGACTCCTAGATGCCAAAGCCTCTTTGGAGTATGAGGGCAAGGAATACAAGCTACTGTGATAAAAGCTGGCTGGCTCCAGTATTGCCTACAGCAGAGTGTGGCCAGCCTGAACCACACAACTGGCCTGGAGATTGCACAAACACCCGGTTATGAATTTGCTGAATTACGACGTCTACCTGCTAGCAGTACCTCTCATAGCCGTGTTAAAATTAAATTGTGAGCATTAATCACTGCAGCATAGATATGTCCTTAAGCTTCTAATTAGATCAGGTTTCTTGAGGGTATTTTGGGGTGGAATTCCCACAGTTTCCCACGGGAAATGAGGGTCTGAAAACCTTTCACAACCTAGGCCATAATGGTAACAACAGTCCCCCTCACTGCAGAGCTTCAAAAGATTTCCAAAATTCTTTCTTAAAATAAATCAAGACTAATTGAAAACTGCCTAAAGTTTTGAATATTTGGCCTATAGTGGAAGAAGGTAATGTATGAGGAATGGTTTGAGCTCTTCAGCTCTGTGTAACAGGATATTCAGGATATCCAGGATATCTCCAGGCTGTCCTAGATGGGGGAAAGGCAACTGGTCCACTTGTCTTCCAGCTTCCAAAAAATATATATTAAACTCATTGCTACACAGTGTCATTAGTGCAAAGAATTAAGCAGAGCTTGGAAGAGGAAAGGACAGCAAGAATGTCCTGAGATATGGTAATGCAGATTCCAGAAAAAAGCCCACTGTTTTTGAAAAGGTTGTGTGCCTGCTTTGCTCCACAGCGTCACATCAAACAGGAGGCAACTCATTTGGACAACGCCCTTAACAACATGCTTTAACTTTTGGTCAGGCCTGAACTGGTCAGGCAGTTGGACTAGATGATCGTGGTAGGTCTCTTCCAACTGAAATAGTCTACTTCTGTTCTATTCTGTTCTGTTCTGTTCTGTTCTGTTCTGTTCTGTTCTGTTCTCCTCTACTCTACTCTACTCTACTCTACTCTACTCTACTCTACTCTACTCTACTCTACTCTACTCTACTCTACATAACCCAGCCTGCTCTGCCTACTACTGTACTGTGATGGTATATCGAATTAATCTTGATGAATCCAGTACAGAAATTCCTGTACCTGTAGCATTCATTTTAATCCCATAAAAGAATATCTTGTTACACATTACTGAGAGTAAAGAGGAAAGTTCTGCCACTGATGTGCGATCTGGATTGGCCAATTATATTCGGTCTCGCTTCTTGCAAGACATTCCTACCCAGTGCTATTTAATTCTTTCTCCATGTCACTAAATCCAAAGCATTATCCACCAGCTGAGAATGGATGACAATTATTGAGATGATCTGGGATGTAGTGATTTTCAGAATTCCCTTGAAGAGCCGTTTCAGGATGGTGTAAATATTATTTTGTTTAGATGGACCCTATATTCAGATGGGTAATTTTTCTGGAGAAAGATGTGCAGAATACATCTTTGTTATCAAAATTGGATGGATTCAGGAGTTTGCAACCTTTTTAGATTGCATATCCCTATGTGCTTTCCACTGGCACTGAGGGCAGAGTGAATATAAGCTGCCTGACTATATTTGACAAAGTAAAATTCAAATAAAATGCAGTTACAGAAAAGCACCTGACTTGTTGCAGTAGCTGGAAGCAGAGGACACTGGCGATGTCTCCCTGAAACCACACACTTCCTTACATTCCATAGCAGCCTAATCCATATGGGGATATAAAGAAGCATGTCATCTCATAAGAGAAGTCTGGATCGTGACCTCTGGGCAGCAGGACAGCTGTCCATCTACTACTCCTGAAGAGGTAGTGTTGCTCCTTAGATGTGTTTCAGAGCTGGTGGTCTGCTTCCTCCCTGGAAAAGCAGCGGCAGCACAAAAACCTGTAATTTCACTGGTGCTTTTGGTCAGTTTGGGATGTTTTGGAGGTATATTTTTAGGTGGTTCAGATATTCTAGTGCCCATCATTTGCAAGTGCTCCTTTGTGTGCCATTGCACAGTGCTGAAGGCTGGAGTCTCCTGTACACGCATGGAAGTGCACGTTGGGGTATGTCTTGGACTTGCTTCGATAGCCCTGAAATCCTGAAAAACTAGAGTTTGCTGTAAAAAAACAAGTCACATGAGTGAGAGATAAAAGATAGTGTCCTTGCCTTGTACTTTATTACTATTATTGGTATTGAGGCAGGGTCTTGAGGACCTGACTGAGGAGTTGCTCATACATGCACAGGGAGATTGTCCCTGCCCTGGAGAGCTGCCTGGCCAAGTAGGCAACGCATTCAAAACCAGACAGCAGTGCATTGTAGCTTGGCCTGGTTGTTCAGAAATAAGCTTTTAAGTTGTAGAGGCACAGAGTCATCTAGGTCAGAAGGGACGTCTGGAGGCCTCTTGTGCATCTCCTGCCTCAAAGCAGGACCAGCTTAGGTCAGGTTGCACAGCACCATGTCTAGCTGAGTTTGAATCTCTCCAAGGATCGAGATGCCTCAGCCTCTTTGGGTCTCTGCCCCAGAGTTTGACCACCCTCATGGCAAAAAACCCATTTGCTGATATCTAATAGGAATGTCCTGCGTTCCAGCTTGTGTCGTGTCCCGGTGAACCTTTGAGATGAGTCTGTCATGAAGCAGAGGTCAGGATATATGGATGGATTTTTATATTTGATGATAGAAATGACCCACCGAAGTGAAACACAGGGTACCCTGGGGACCACTCCTATGCTAAACACTCGATTTGGGGCTGTTGCACACTCTCGTCCTTGGTGGGGCAGGCATGCTCAGGGATGCTGGACATGCTCAAAGGGACTTATGGCCATGTTTGGGAAACAGTTGATTGGAATCAATTTGTTTATGTACCAGATTCACAAAGATGATTTATTTCTAAGTGGAAGCATCTCTGAAGATGGGAAAGGGGAGGGAAGTAGCCCTCACAACTAGTCCACACAAATATATACGGCGGGAAAAGAAATTAAGCTTTTCTCCCATGCCTTCTCCTCCAAAAGAGCCAAAAGACTAAGGAAGGATGTCAGTTGATGAAAAGCACTAAAATTAAGGTGAGAATGACCCCAGGCTTCGAAGGAAACACAAAGGCTCTTTGAAGGCAGAACCTAGTGAGAGGTTGCTGGCCAAGCATAGACTCAGATTGCAGAGCAGCACTACACACACTCCTCAGAGGCTGCAGGGCTCCCTGTAGCACTGAAGCCTCTCCCCAGCTTTGTTGTCACTCTCCAGGCATTTTATGGTGTCTTCAAGAAGTTGTGTCAGAGTCACTTTCCATGCCTACGGGGTTCTCCATCCTTTCCTGTGGCAGAGGTGTTCCCCTGCATGACGCTACTTCAGAAAATGTCTCTTTGGAACTTCCCGCAATATCTGACATTACTGATTTTTCACACCTCACATGCAAGCACCTTGGTTTTTCTGTCCTTAATTTTTCTCCCTGTCAGCTACTCAGTAATTGTGTCATTACACAATGTATGTCTACAAAAGGGTTTAGGATGGAAGTCCATCCCCATGCTCATTCTAACACTCAGTTGGGTCTGAGTGGGTCAGTAACCTGTGTTTTCACTTACAGCCAAACTCGAAGGACTAAATAGTTTGTGGCTATGGCAAGGCTTGGAAAGGGATTCATATGCTCTGTGTGTCAGTAGAAAAAGTGGTGTTGAGACTGACACGGCTGGCCCGTGATGATGGGAAGCTCACAGTAGAAGAGAGAGTCATACTTCTCCCCTGAGCCTCAGCTTAGACCCTCCTGTATCTGCCAACAGCGGAAAATCAATCAGACTAGCTACAGATATTTGTAATAGAAATTATTTTGCTGGCATTTTTCCCAAGCAGTGTTTCAAGCTGCAATTATCACTACATTTGACAGGGAATGTCCTGGGACAGGTCATAGCTGCATCCCTTTAAGCTGAGTAGCAGCAATCCAGCAGATTTCTGCCAGGAGAACTAGGAAAATTTGTGGTAATTACAAATATAAACTCATAGTTCATACAACATTAGTAGCTTTTCTTTTCCATGGATTTAGAAGCTGTTGAGCCTAGGAATGGCTCAAATTTATTTTCAAATAAAAAGTTTGTGATTCTGGTATTATATATGCTGCTCTAAGTAATTTTGCTCATATAACAAGACATTGACTGCAGCGAAGAGATGAGTGGTTTTTGGGGGGAGTTGCTTATTTGTTTTAAAGCAAGATAAAGACCTTCCTGTGTGATTTCTAGAACAATTTATGGCAGGGAATTTCACATACTCAGTCATTACTTCATGAACATCAGTAACTGATAAAACAAATGAATGTAAATTTTAGAGAAAGATGAGTCATGCAGTGACCCAGTAACTGATATTGCTTAAAAGTCCACAGGACCAGGAGTGGTGTTTGCATTTCCATTATACAGAGATTTTTACACCAAGTGCAACACAGGTCTTAAAGAGACCCCCAGCAAAACCTTCCTGTTCTTTATTTTTTTAAATGCAAGACAGACCAATATTATAGGAGCATTTCTTACATTTTGATTTGAGATTATGAACTCAATGTAATATTTACTTCCCAGTTACACTAAGGCTTTTGCCTCAGAAGAGTTGAGGAGGATGAGTCTTGCTGACATCAGGGTAAAACTCCCGGAGATTTCAGTAGAGCCATGACTCAGTCTGTGGGTTCCCACTCTTTTGGGTGCAGAAATCTATTTACATGAGTTATCAACAATAAAGAATGACTATAGGTTTCTTCTTAGCCCCGTTAGCCCTCATGTGGATCTGCATGATTTTTGTTATTCGTGTTTATAAGCACTTAACCACAAACAAGACTGGAATAGGGGCTACTGCAGCAGCAATGTATTGTCAGAGATTTTCTCTATTAAGGAAAAAGGATACTTTTGCCAATGAAATTCCATTTCAGGTTGCAAAATGACCCCTGAGGTCTTTGACCTCAGGTTTCTTGCTTCTTCTTCCAGTTGCACAGAAGTTTTTGATAGCAAACCTGGGGCTGTCAGGCAGGGAAACTGAGGCACAGCAGAGGGAAGCGGACAGATGGGACCAGCACCAGGTCTCCAGAATCCCCACCCCATTTGCTATCAAGTACATTACTGTTCCTTCATACACGTGGCTATTAAGCACGGCAGAGGAGTGCAAGGAGATGAGATTCACCTCACTGGGTGTTGGACACAGAGAAGTTGTACGTCCAACCTCACGGGGGGCTGGGATGTTGGAAGAAGCTGTGACATACCATCACCGACTGGTACTGGGAGGCCAGAAACTTAACCTAGAGGAGTCTGAGGGCAGGAGAGAGGAGCTTCATTCCTCCAATAGGAAAAATAGAAATTGCTATCTAGAAAATAGTGAAGGAAATAACAATTTAAATAAAATTCATGGTTTTAATAAAAAATTCTGCCTAAAGATGGGGGAGGCTACAGGAAAGCAATGATTAAAGAAAATGGAGGAAAATTCTCATTCGGACATGAGCAGCAATCCTCTTTAGCAAACCTTTCATTTTGGTTCCTGACATTTGTTGAGTTGTCTAAACTCCTGTGTCCTTATAGGGAAGACTAACAGCCTTTATCCAGGATTACTACTTACTGAAAGGTTTTCCATGTTGCTTTTTTCTGAAATAAGCTGAAGAGTTTTAGAGCAAAGAAGTTTTGCATAGATGCATTTTCTATACTTGCATAATATATGTGGAAAATCCATTGTCCTTTGACAAATTGTACAGGATTTTTACAGCTAATTACTGGCAGCATGTTATTAAATTTCTCATAGGCCTGTATCAAAGTGTCATACAAGTTGTGGGACCAGATAATGGGTTCAGAGTGATTAGGGGTGAAACACACCTAGTTGCTTGGAAGTTCATAGAATCAAGAATAGTTTGGGTGGGAAGGGGCTGTTAAAGGCCATCTGGTCCCACCCCTGCAGTGAGCAGGGACATCTTCACCCAGAGCAGGTTGCTCAGAGCCCCGTCCAGCCTGACCTGGGATGTTCCCAGGGATGGGGCATCCACCACCTCTCTGGGCAACCTGGGACAGGGCTTCACCACCCTCACTGGGAAAAATGTCTTCCTTCTATCTAGTCTCAATCTCCCCTCTTTTAGTTTAAAACCGTCACCCCTTGTCCTGTCACTGCAGGCCCTGCTAAACCGTCTGTCCCCATCTTTCTCCTCAGCCCCTCCAAGCCCTGGCAGCTGCACTAAGGTCTCCCCGGAGCCTTCTCTGCTCCAGGCTCAAGTTCCTTGATTCCAAGCATGTAGATAGGAAAATATTTCTTATTTATGTACGTTGTTCTGGTACACTTTGTGGACTGGGGTTTTAAAATGTTACGTAGGTACAAATGGGTATTTACTGATGATGCTAAAACATAACTTGAGCAAGAGTTGTATTAAATTCAATGACTTGAAGGAAATGGGACCGTTGCATTAAAGGCCCACTAGGCTGGCTTTCTAGTCCATACTGTTGTGGGATTTAAAAAAAACCAAAAACAAACAATCCAAAGTAGGCAGAATGAAGAAACATGGATTTGGAAGATATAGCTAAGTTACTAGAAGTTAAGGAGCTGAATGGGACACATAAACAAATGTAAAAGATTGACAAGCATGGCAATAATAGCCTTCAGTGAAGGAAGCCAATAAGGTATAAATGCATCCATTTAGAGCCAGTATCTTTCTTTTTGACTATCCAAGAATATTATATTCACTGTGAACAGCAGATATGCAAACTAAAACCTACAGATCACGCCTTTTTGAACCATTGAGAGTAACCCAATCGTCTGAGGCATATCCAGAGCCACATCTGTCCCTGCTTGGCATGAGGAAGAGAAGGAGGAAAGAATGGGGCAGCTGTCCTCCAAGGGTCGCTGTGATTGGGATGGTTTGCTGCTGAGGATAAGATGGGAGGTGATACTCCCAAAACGGGCTTTCTAATACTCCTGGCATTCGGGCACTCACTCGTCTGGGCTCTTTGTCAAGTTTCTTTTTCCACCCTGTATTGCAAGCTGAATGCTTTCCTAGGAGCAGTTGTTACTGGAAGGGTGGAAGCTGCTTAGCCTTTCATTTGCCTGTCTATATGTACAAGCATAGTGAAGCACATTGATGTGACAGCAGTGCAAAGAAGGGAATGGGCTATTTAGAATCATCCCATTGACTTAAAAGGAATTAAAAAACCCCAGCCTGGGAGGTAAAAGGTGTTGTGGTCTCTCTCCCTAATTCTTGTGAATACTCTGCCCCTCTCTGCAGGAAGGATTTGAGCCCAAAGCTTTGCATGGTTGGACTTTACCACCTCATTGTTCCCCTACCTGCATCAAAAGGCACCTTGCATGAGGCAAAAACTCATGTAGAGCTTTTTTTTGCTTTTCTTGCAAATTTTCTGTGTGACTGTGGGCAAATCAGTTAGGTTAACAATTTAGCCTTGGGAGCCAAATTAGTCGTCTGAGGGTATATTGTGCAGCAGGGCTAATTAGCTTAATCTAAACACTGTCCTAACCACAACTTCCAGGAAGCTTAAAACTCAGCAAAGCAAGTTTGTATCTGTCTGCAAAATATTGCCTATGTCTAGCCAGAGACTATATTTAGGCACTTGGGTTTTGGAGGTGATTCGTATGCCTGGGGTTTGCAAACTCTGGTGGGGTTTCATGAGGGTGTCTCAGAGCTTATTGAATTTGCTCCACAAACTATGGTAAATGAGCTCTCTGCCTCATGTCCGTGGGAATAAGGCCTCAGTGAGCACCTCCGAAACATCCAGTCCTAGTGTGCCGATATTTAATATCCTGAAAAAGGGAGGCACTAAGCAGAGTACAAAGCTGGAGAAAATAAGTGAGTTGCCCAAGGTTATTTGGAAAGTCTGTGTCAGAATCACTAGCAGTCCTGGCAATATGCCTGTCCATCCTACTAATCTTCTTGTTTGATTTTTCACCACTTTTAACTCAATATAAAAAGGTATTCACATCATAGCTCTTTAAGTTATATGTTCTGTATTATTCGGTCTAATATATGGTGCTTTTAAACTGAAATCTTGGCTCTGGCTTAGCCCCATCATATTTTATTTAGCCAGTCTGATCCTTTGCACGAGGGCAGAGTAACTGCCTTTGAGCAAAGCCTGCTCACCAGTAATCCCAGATTATGGGTGGTGAAACTGAAGCATGGAGGTGAAATTGTTTGCCTGGGGCAAACTGGAGAGCCCGTAGCAACGCCTATACATGTTCAGCATGGCCTCCCTTGTCCCTTAGCCTTCCTTTTTTTTCCCGTATCTTGAATGCAAGTGAAGTTAAAGAATAGAGCAATTTAAGATATTTGACCCTCAAGAAGCTGGTAAGATTTTTGCCACTGGCTTGAAAAGGTGGGGAATCTGCCTTGGTTTCTTTCTGCATCTAAGACTGTTTAGCTGGGGATTTTTGGATCACATCATATCACAAACTCTTCCTCAGCTTGGAGCTTTCTCCCAGAGGCCAGGAAGCATAATGGCATGCTCTGAGAGTGGGTGCGCAGGGCACAGCCTTGGGGAGGAGGACAGTGCCCTTTTCCTCTAGTTTCTTTTTTGGCTACCTCCTCCCCACGTGGTCCGAGCGTAGGTAGCTGGGGGGATGCGCTGAGCCAGGAGGATAAACCCATGCTGGGCTCTTGACAGCTTCAGTCATGAATTCCCAATTAAAATAACCAATACTGCTAACAGGCTGGAAATACCAGGAACAGCCACTCATGGAGAGCAAGGAGCCACAGAGAGGGCCCAGGACTGTGTCAGGAGGGGGCCATCTCTCCACGTTGACTCCAGAAGGAGTCAGGGTTCGCTGTGCTCTTCGCTTAGACCCCTCACTTAAGAGTGTAAGGGTAATGGGGCTGAATTTGGACCTATGCGTGTCTGTACACCTGCTTTCCATCTGTGAAATGGGGAAAGCACTTTGCTGTCTCGTAAGGATTCTGGGGTGATAAATATATCGTGAGAGATGTGTGGAGATGACATAGTCTAACAGCTGGCTTTAGCGGACAGGGAGGCACCAGTGGAAACTTGCTGGTGACCACTTGTTTCAAGGTGAGAATTAAAATCAGAAGGTCACTTCCCCTGAAAGGGGTTAGACACACCTGGGCACCCTTTGCAGTCCAAGGAAGCTCCTCGGGAGCAATCTGAGATTGCATAGCTTTCCAGGAGATGACACCGGTCCTCCAGCCTATGCTGACCAGCTGAGATCCTACAGTCCCTCCTCAGTGGTCCCTCTGCCCCCTGTGTCACTGAAGGTTTGCCTTGTGAGCTGGGAGATCTGGCCAACAGAGTACCAAACACCAACTCTTCTGCCCTTGTGAACCAAACCCTTTTTTTGAAGATGTTTCTGAAAATCAAACACTTCCCCTGCTTTTGCCTGTCCATAGCTATGAGCCTGAACACATGCACTTTGAAGGGGTTCTTCAAAGCCACGGCCATGGGCCACATCCAGACAGTGTGGTCTGGTGCCTGGGAACTTGGTATTGAGTCTGGGGTCCTGTTTGGACCATGTGGGTGCCACCTCACCACCCTTCCCTTTTCCAGCCTCAGCATCTCTTGGCCTGTCCAGTGTTCCTTCCTTTCCCTTACGATGCTTCGCACAGCCCTGGATGCGTAACACTGACTTTCGCCTGTGCTCTCTAGGCTTGGCCATAAATATCGGCAATTCTCACGCTGCAGGAGATACTGCATTAAAAAACAATAAATCTCAGACATTACCTTCAGGAAAGAAGCAGCTGGTTTCATCATCTTCCTCTTTTGGGTCCTTTGTTGCTTCATAGCACCCAGGGTGTTATCTGGGCTGGCACCTTCAGCAAGGGGTGTTTTCCTCCTCTTCAAGGTTTCCCCAAGGAAGCAGGAGCTGGTGGGGTCAGAAATGCCGTCCAGCAAGCAGCCTATGCCTGGGGTTGCCGAAGAGTCTCTTAGCACAGGCTGAGGCTAAAAAAGCACCTTATACTAGTGACCCCTCTCTGTGTGCGCGCGAGTGTGTATGGGGAGGTGGGCATTTCCCCCTCTCCCGCTCCCCTCCGTACCACTGCCTTCATTTTTTCCTTCTCCCTAGTGACAACCATTAAACCCCCTCCCCTCACTCGGTTTTCTACCAGCCGGGCTCATTTCCCCCACCTTGTTTTAGCATCCTTATAACTCCCTTGCTAGGTCTATAGCTAGAGGCTTTCCACCAGTATCTCTGTCTCATGCCGCTCGGGGCAGACCAGCCTTCCGCAACCCCAGCCTTGGGTTGCCCGTTGGCTCTTCACACGCATCTTCCTTGTCTCTCTTCCCCTCCCTGCCTTGCTCTACCCCGAAGACGTTCGCCTGTCATCCCCGCGTGGTCCCTGCCTTGGCAGGCTGTCACGGTCCCTTTTGTACCGCCTAACCCCCGGGCCAGCCCACCCCATCGCCCCGTCCTCCCAGCTGCCTGTGTCCTTTACAGCCTGTGGCCATGCCCATCCCTCCTGTCCACCTCAATCACCCCGCTGACAGCAGCACGCTGAGTGACACCGCTTCAGCTGTCCCGTGCTGGGAGGGCACGTCTTCGTTTTATCCCTTTTTCCGATGCCACAGCTCCGTCCCTTACCCCCCCAATGATTTCCGAGAATAGAGGCATTTATTGCAGGTACATCAGTTTAATATTTTAACGGTCAGAGGGCTGCTGCAGGAGGAGGGAGGGGCAGGGAGCTGGAGCTGGAGCTGCTCTGAAGTCCACCAGGACTCTTGCGAGAGTTGGGTCAGACAACAGGGCCTGGGCCCAGCCAGCTCCACAGGTCACAGCGTACAGCCAGGAATATGGACCATGCCCTGGCTCCTCCCCACCCCGATGTCTTTAGAAGTACGCCATTAACTGTAATTGCCTTTTTGTTTCTTCTCCATCAGAGCTGTTTAAAAAATAGCATCTCTTGGAGAATGGAAATCACAGAATCATTAAGGTTGGAAAAGACCTTTAAGATCATCAAGTCCAACCGTCAATCCAACACCACCATGCCCACTAAACCATGTCCTACAGAAATGAGTCCATTTGGATGGACGGATGTTTGCAGAGGGGCTTTGACTGCTCTCTTGTCCGGCAGATAATATTAATGGGGTGTCTGAGTGCCTCAGAGTGCCTCTTGGGTCCTCATCCCACCCTGGGAGTGGGAAATGCTATCATAACGTTGTTTATGGTTGGGAAACTGAGGCATGGGATGACATGGGGTGCCCAAGTTCTTGGAAGGAGTTTATGGCACAGCAAGTACTTAAAAAATCATACCATTTACTTTGTCTCTAAACTAGTAAATTAAATATGATTGGCATAGTTCCCTGGCCCCGATGTTAAATGGCGCACATCGGTATTATTAAAGACTTTTAACCTCCAAAACAAGGTTGCTGCATCCAGCTGCCTGTCTGGATATGTCTCATCCCATGCACACTCTTCAACTGTGCCTGGAAAATGATGGGATGGAGTAGTTGTCCCAGCCAAAACCATGCTGAGGGTGCTCCTGCAGTGAGGATGTTCCTGCACCCGGTAGCAATGCCTGGTCCTGTTTCATTCAGTGCAGGGCACCGCTCCCGCAGACAGTCTTGGTACAGGCTGTCTTTCACCACAGAGTCTGCTCACTGTTTTTTGTCCCCATCCTACTACTTCTTTTATCCTAAGTGAGTGTTCAAACCTCTGGAAGTGACTGCAGGGTTATACGGTCACTCTGCTTTTAACATGAAAAAGTTTTCCTGCTAAAAAAGCTGAGTACACTTCAAAAGTATTTTTACCCATGGAATAAAAATGACACTAAAAATTGATGTTTTGGCAGAAAATGGGGGGAAAATGATATATACTTTTAAAAGGTATTTTGATTTAGGTCTCACAGGAGTCTGGTAAAGAGCAGAGTGACAGGTTTGTGTTTCAATTTGCTTCTTTAACCCTGAGAAAGTTGAGTATGTTTTTAAATCCTGATATAAGGAAAAAAAAAAGAGAAAAGGGGAAAAAATGTGAAACTAAGGTAAGTCACTTAGGGAGATGCATTGTACATGTTTTATCTGGTACAACCCTGGCCCCTTGCTCCATGGTAAACAACAATAATATTAATTAAAGAAAAGGATGTAACCTGTTCTGTTGTGTTTTTTTTTTATTGAATTCACAATCACATATAGCTATGCAACTTGAAAAAACTTGTTTTTTCTTTAAACATTTTAAACATTCTTTAAACAATTTTTTGGATATTAAGGAAGAAATTCTTACTTTATCACCTTGTGAAAGATAACAGTTTGGGAAGGAAGTTTTGGGAAGTTTTTTCCCCCCACTAAGCAACACGAATAAAGTACCTCAACCCCAGAAGCTCCTGCCGTTCCACGCGATGTGTTCCTGGTGTTGCTTGTGATACTACATGGATGGTGCTCAGGGTGGTTCCGTGCGGGCATTTCCTCCTCAGAAGCAACGTCCAAGCCTGGGAGGGTGCAGCGCTCAGACTGGGGGGCCGTGTAACCCCCCCAGCACAGCCTTCATAGCTGCCATACTCTGCAGAACAGGCGGGTGCCCCCCGTGGCGCGGGGCGGTGTCACCCCCAGCCCCGGAGCCTCTGCCAAAGCCGCCGGTGGTCAAAGGGAGAACAAATCTGAGCACCTCGTCCTTCAGCGTAGCCGAGCCCTCGGCGTTGGCTTTCACATGGCCTCGGCATCCTGGGCTGCCCCCAAAGCCGCGTGGCCAGCAGGGCGAGGGAGGGGATTCTGCCCCTCTGCCCCGCTCTGGGGAGACCCCACTG
>NW_010565420.1:7574-30503 GCF_000687285.1 Phaethon lepturus | reverse complement strand
TCGCCTACCCCCCGATTTTCCGACTGTGCCTGTGGGAGCCACTGCGGGGACAGACCTTTTAGAAGGGCCTGGAGCCACAGGACAAGGGGTGACGGTTTTAAACTAAAAGAGGGCAGGTTTAAACTAGATAGAAGACATTTTTCCCAGTGAGGGTGGTGAACCCCTGTCCCAGGTTGCCCAGAGAGGTGGTCGATGCCCCATCCCTGGCAACACCCCAGGTCAGGCTGGACGGGGCTCTGAGCAACCTGATCCAGTTGAAGATGTCCCTGCTCACTGCAGGGGTGGGACTAGATGGCCTCTAACGGTCCCTTCCCACCCAAACTACTCTGTCATCTATGATTCTGTTATCTTTCCGTTCAACAATTTGAAATGTAGCTGTAGTCGTGTTGGTGCTATGACATAGATAACTTGGTCCTGGGAAGCACAGATGAAAAATTGTGATGGTCTTACCAGGGTGCTGGAGACAATGCTGCTGCTCTGACCTCCTCCCCAAAAGCTGTAGCTGGATCAGGTTGATGGGAGCACGGGTGCAAGGACACCAAGGAAAGGAAAGAAAAGTGACAGCAACACATCTTGTGCATGCCAGCAATATGAGGTTGAAGGGAGGAGGACATGACAGGGAGAGGAGACCCTCATGCCTCAGTTTACCCACCTGCAGAGTGGGAGAATGATACCGTTGACTCTCCATTGCCTGCTTGTGACTTGTCCAGGTTCTGCATTAATCCTGACATGGAAAGATTCCGTTCGGGTGGCTGGGGGCTGACGCTCTCCTGTAACACCCCAGGGAGATGCCCGGCAGATTTTGGACACGGCAAGTTGAGATTGAGAGCGGGGTTTGGTGTCGCTGGGGCGTGCCGGTGCTTGCAAGCAGTGCCGGGTTTCACGAGGGTGTGGGGACATCAGCTGGGCACAAGCTGGGCATGTGACTTCTTCTGTGGCTACGTGGGAGCTGTAAAAAGTGGATGTTTTCTATTCAGAGCTGCTGATGCAGCTTCTAGCGATATCGGGAGCCGCAGCTTAGCTCTTTCCTGTAAGGTATGAGCCTGTTCCTTACGGAAAGAAAGGTGGTTGTCCCTCTAAGCCACCACCTTGGTCCATTGTACACACTTGTAAGCTGAAACTTTCAGTGCAGAATGGATGGTTTTCCTTTTTTCCTTTTTTTTGTTAAAATCCCACTTGTTTGAAAGAAAAAAGTTGAATGTGCTGATTTTTTTTTTTTTTTTTGAGTCTTAGGTAATAAACTACGGGGCATAAACTGCTCAAACTACGTTCACTTCATTTTTATTTTGTTCAATACTTAAAGATTCATTGGGATTCAGATAAAACCAATCCTCTACAGCGCACCATGCTGATTACCATTAATGCAATCATTGATATGATGGGTAGCCAGGCAACTGTTCCTCTTGTAGCATTTGAACCCCTGGGACATTAACCAAGAAGAGACTAATTTCTGCGCAAGGTGACTGTTCTTAATAGGAATGAGAAAAGTGTAACCATTGCTATAGAAAGGCATTTTGTGTAATTAATACAAAAGACCTACCTGAACCTTCTGTGTGGGGATTGCCCCTAATTGTTTCTTTGATGGCCAAACACCTCTTCTCTAAGGTTCCCGTCCAGTGTAGGACATCTAGTCAGTAATAGATGGTTGACAGTGCAAATCTGGTCAGGGAAAAGGTTTATAAATACTGGAGCTTTTCACAAGTGTTCAGATAGAGGAACTGGGTGGGAAGGCAAATACAGACTACGTGAGGTGAAAAGTAGTAGTGACGTCAACTTCTGCTGTGGCAGGTACATGCACAGATGCTTGGATCCTGAGCTAAAATGTTCTGCAACGTGGCTGTGTTTGATCTGATAAACTGAGCAGAGTCACACGGGGCTTTCTCCTGAATGAGACACCCCTGAGGGGACAGCATCTCCACTGCCAGAGGCTGGATGAGGGGACTGGGGAGGGGGCTCAGCCTGATCCCCTCTGTGCTGATGATGAACATCTAAAACCCAGATCTCCTGGCAATTTTGTATAGTAGTTCTGGTGTTCCTGGCTGATGTGAATAGGGTAACTTTGCTTTGCCGTGTTGTTTTCTTTGCCATTGTAACCCTGTAATACCTACCATATAGCTTGGCTGGTTGGAGGAAAGCAACCAGCAGTGGTTGTATTTTTCATGAGCAGTGAAAAATTTGAGGTTTTTCCATCCTGGTCTTCACTAGCAACTGTGATTCTTCAGAATCCCTTCATCGAAGGTCCTTCAAGTGTGAGATTAATACAGATGCCATTTATTTTGCACAGTATTCTGTAGCTTTACTGACCTAAGTAGCACATGCTCTAGATACCCCTTTGTAACTGCATGCTGCAGTGCACCAAAAGCCATTGACTTTTCTCATTTTTCATCATCGGTGTAGAGTCCCTGTTGAAGTGAGGTAGAGAAGAATTATATTCAGCCACATAAGATTAATTTTCTGGGTTTGCTTCAATAGTGGTGAAGAGATTGATTTTTTTCTCTGCACTTTCCCTGGAGGGATGCGAAGAGGATGGAGGGGAACAGATCATCTGCCCTTCTGGCTGTGCCTTCATTCACACTGCCTGGGTAAAAGTGGCTAGGAACAAGGAAAGTTGTGGTGCCTCACACCTGCTTGCATATTTGCGGGGGTGGAAAAGAGCAGATGTCCAGAGCTGCCAATTCTGGGAGTCCTGCAGGAATGTGGGGCCTGTGACAGCTGATTGAGCTGGAGAGGCTTTGGGTGGGGGAGTGTGCCTGCACGCTGCCTGGGAGAGTAGGTGATGGGGAAGGGAGGTGGCAAGTTGGTGTAGACACCAGAATGAAAGCGGCTGTCTGAACCTGGAATGCTTATGGTCTGGATGTAGAAATTACACATTTCTCCCCTTGGAGGACACCCAGTCTTACAGTCTCTGCTTGATTTTGGGTGTACTTTCTGGGTTAGTTGATGGGAAGATCAGCTTGCTGACCTCTTCAGACTTGGCCTGATACAGCAACTGCTGATAGATGTCATCAGTTCAATTCCAGCAATCAGAGCTTCAACTCCAGTAGTCTCTTGCACAATAACTAAGGGACAACGAGCATGAAAGGAAACAGCACATTTCCAGAAAAAGGCCAAGAAGTATCCTGGTTTGTGCCCAATATTCAAAGAATCTTCTGACAAAGTCTCCTGAACATGTTCGGTTTGGAGGCATCTGAGTAAGGCTCCACTGAGTGGGTTTCAATAGAGCAAAGGCTGCAGAGGCCCCCAACTCCTCCCAGAACCATCAGTAACTCATGTGGCAAGTGCTCCTTGTTTCCTGTATTAGGGGCTCCCCAGTCTAAGGGATCTGAAGCACTACTATTCCTTGCTTTATCATGTTGATATTCCATCATGACGCCTTTTGGCCCACTTAGTTCATGTGAAATCAAAGTTCAAACCTAAGACGACTACAGTGACGCAGTGATGCATAGTGCTGTCCAGCTGTGGGCACAGATGTGGTAAAGGAACAGGACAAAATTAATAATAATGTAGAACACTACAAGGATGTTATCTGGTTTTAGTGTTGGACTAATGAGAGGAAAATGTCTAAAGAGACATTTATTACCTTCACAAACTCATTATCTGGGGATCCAAGATTTCCTGCTGTTATCCTTATTGGTAGATAAGAAGACCTAAAGTGAAGACCTGAAGACCTTCAGCGACTTACCCAGGGTCCCCTGTAAGTCTAGGACAGAGCTGGCAAGGGAACCTGGGCTCAGGGTAGATCCACTTTTTAGGACATCCAATCTCAATTATGAAGTTGACACTTTCAATCTCCGGATACTTTCTGAAAATCAGGAAGAGAGGAGAGAGGTTTCTGGGGCAATCCAATAGTAAAGGTCGGTCAGGTAAGACTGCTGGGAAGGCAACAGTCTTCTTTGCTTCTTACCTGATGAAGGTCAGGAGCACCAGGGAGGATCGCAGCAGCAGGACTGCTCTTTCTAGCCGTTGCCCAAGCCCGAAAGCCACTGTCTTCCTGACCTGTTGAGTTGGACAGGTTGTGACTATCTTAATTTATTTGCATTAGAATAGGCCCAGTGGATTCCTGATTTCTCCTCCGTACAGGGGTGTCTTTCCATGGAGGACAGCTCCATCTGCCTTCAAGGCAGGAAAAAGGATCCTGGAGGAGAGCTGTTGAGTTCTGGCATGTATTTAGACAGGATAAAAAAAGTGATGCCTCAGGGTAGTGTTTCAATCTCATCCCACTGGTGTTTTTACAATTAAGAAGATTAAGCAGGATCTCATCAAGGCCCAATTATGTGTCAGGCTTTTGGAAAATAGCCCACAGACAGGCAGGTGCACACATGGGTTGCATCAACCTGTGCATCTTTGTCTTTCTGAAGTCAGAGTATGAGTTACTGCCCCTGACTGCCAGAGGATGGAAAAATTCTCCCTGCAAGTTCCAGGTAATGTCAGGGCTTCATCCAGCACTCAAGAGAAGTGAATACCTCATCCTTTTCTCCCCTCGACTTTTTTGTGGCTGTAAAGAGCAAGTGGCCGGGGTTCTTTGGGAGCCTCTTGGGGTTGCGGCATGGCTGAGCAGATCCCAAAGCCCAAAACCCCAACCTGGAGTCCCTCGGGACAGACAATTACCAAATTAGCATCTTGTGGCCAAAACACGTCTTGAGAGCTAATTGAGCTGGATTTATGGGCCCCGGGGTTCAAATGGGGGTAGTGCCAAACTTCGTGCAACTTAAATAAATAGAGTCCCCAATGTCAGGCCAGTGATTTGGAGCCCTTGCAGATGCCCTTTGCTGTACCTCCACCCGGGAGCCGGAGGCATCGTCCCCCATCCCCAGCTGTTGCCCTTGAGGTTTACACAGCTGCCGTGGGGAGCGGGGGAGCGAGGGCTGGGGGGCAGAGCCTCGCAAGCGCCGTGGTCCCGCAGCGGGGTCAGGGGTGGACACGTTTGGGCTAAAATAGGAACAGGTGGGTAAAGGGCTGACAGTGGGAACACTGGCACTTTTATTTTTGACGGCCGTCCCCGCTGTAGACGCACATACGGCGCGGCAGAACGCAAGACACGACTGTCTGAAATGCGTCTGACTGGACTGAGCGAGCCCCCCTCCCTAAAAATAAGGGGATTGCCTTGCTTTTGGGGGATGGAATATTCATTCGATTTGCATTTTACTTCATGCAAAACTTCTGAGTTAAAGTATTAATGCATGCCCTCAAGTGAGCAGGCTGTGAACAAGGCTTCCTTCCTCATCCCACCTGTGTGTTTTTGTCCTCTCTTTTTCTATTTTTTTGGCTCTTTGTCGGGTGGATGTGCCTGTGCAACAGCAGGCACAAGGATGTCTTGATTAGAGCTGTGTGAATAATTATTTGTTCAGGTCTCTGGCTGTACTGAAAAGCTGGGGGGAAAAAAATCTTGCTGTGGTTTAACAAAAGTACTTTTTTTTAAGATTGTAGGAAATGGTTTCTTGCCAGATTCAGGCAGTTTATGAAGACCCTATGAACGTAAGGAGAAAAACAGAAGAAAATGTGAAAGATGTTTTGAGTGGGAAAAAAAAATTAAGAATGATAACACTAATAACAGCAGGTGTGCTGGGCAAACACCAGCCCATCGGGGCTCAGAACTGAACCCTGAAACATCACTGACACCTTCATTTAAGAGAAAAGCAATACGCAGTTGCCAAATCTGTCCCATAGTTGTACCAATGGTCAAGATACTTGTGCCAACAGTCAAGGCATTTTCTTCTTTAGTGTCATAGGCATGTTATTGTCCCAGCCTGGCGGGACTGGACCTTTCCCTCTGCTTTCAGGGACCTGTATTTCTGCCTCAAGATGATTATGGTAATGGCCAAGCTGATACATAAACAGAGCTTGTTGTGCCTGCAAGCACCTGAAATACTTGAGAAAAAGGCTTTGCTCTTGAGGCATGGAGTGTAAAACTGTTTGCTCAGAGCGTAACTGCTGCTAATTGACCTAATTGTTGAGCTAATGTGGGGACTCCGTGGCTTTCAGCAACCGGAGGCAGCTGAGAGCGGTGGAAATATTGCTTCTACCTCTTGCTGTTAGGGCAGGCAATCAGTGTGTCCATAAAAACCAAAGTTAATCAAGCCTATGGTGAAACCTATTCTTTGACCTTGGCAATACAGAGCAGACTTGAGGTTATATAGGCTCATGCATTTCTTTCTAATAGTCTAACTACTCTGTTGTTCGTCTATGCGACTTCCATAAGTTTGTGGTTTTTACTCCTGAAAGAAGGACTATAACCTGGAGAAGCATCTCACTGACTGGTACATAAATGTGAGTCCACCTTAGTAGGGGTCCGTCTGGGAGTTTGTTGTGTTTGACATTGGATTAATAGATTTAGGACTGAGAGAGACAATTAACGTTCTGCTCAAACCCACTGTGTGATGACAGGCTGTGGAGCTTCATGCAAGATGAATGAATGAGACCAAATCCCATACCAAAGATTTGATGACAGAAAAATATCTCATTTTCTATTAAGTAGCTGGCTTTACACATTTTCCTGCACAGCTAGAACCACTGTAAGTTGTTCTTTTTTCTTTCTTTCTTTTTTTTTTTTTTTTTTTTAAATCAGGGCCATGCCACGTCTTACATAGAAGCCAATTTGTGCAAATAATTAAAAAAAAAGTGTCACTTGATTCCAGCCCCGAGGAATAGAGTGGCAAGCCATCCCCTCGCCTGGAGGCGAAGCAAAGCCCGGGAGCAGCCTGCTGCAGGCTCTTTTCTTTCATGTGAGTAATACACACAAATCCCCAGCCCCCGGGGGCTGGGGGATCGCTGACAGCAGGGGCAGGCTGTGAGAAAGGGGTGAAGGCAGCGAAACTGTGCTCTCCTTTCATTCACCAGGGTCAGCTGTCCCACCTGTTCCCCCTGCTTAGACATGGGGAGCAGGGACGGAGGGGATGGGGCAGTGGCAGCCTTTAAAAATGAAAACTCATCGAACAGAAGGGGTTTCGTATTGAAATGAGAAACAAGTGGGCATTCGCCTCGCCACAGGGGGAGGGACGGGCAGAAGAATAGAGACCGCTGGACACAACGGTGGGGTCGGTATTTGCCTGAATCACTCTGAGAATTGGGGACCAGGCCAAGAACAAGTTTCCTAATGAAAGACCAATGATGGATGACGCCCAGTAGGTGCAGGGTTGCAGTGTGATTCGGAAACCCAACCCACTACCAGCTGTTTATTTAAGCAAATGCCATGGCTTCAGTCTGCAGTAGTGCCTGCCTACACTTCCCTGGGAGACTTCTTCCATCAAGGCCACACCTCTTGATTTTAACTGGCAATGGTGTCTGAGGTCCAGCCCGTGCAGCTCTCTTGTGGGCTATCATATAGTTTGCAAAGCCTGTAGCAGGCATCTTTTCCCACAGTCATGTGGGATTGTGTTTCTTTGCCCCTATTTAAATTGAAAGCATTTTTAGATGAGCCTCTATCTGGCATTGCGTGGTTACAGAGCACCCAACACAACAGAGCTGTAGGCTTTCTTGGATACTCATAGTTAGCATGACAAAAAGCCCTGGAACACAGAGCCTGAAGGAGTGATGGTCACGCTGAAAGAGAGCCCTGCTTGGTGGGAGGTGTGAATGAGATGGTGTCTGTGAGCACCCGGCAGAGGAAAATCTCTGGGAAGACCTCAATACCGGGATGTTTTTTCATAGTACAGAAGCAATTAGTGCTTTATTTGAAGTTGCATTTTTTTCCCTTGAGGCTGTATTTTTTATTTAGGAGTATCTCTATGCCATGATGGGTCTGGGAGCCAGCCTTGACCTTTGCTTTCCCTGACCATCCCGTGTGCTTCGTAGACCCCACAGGAGCAAGGGAGCATCCTCTACATGCCGGAAAGAAGACCAAAGCTGCATGAGACAAATCCTCTGCAAGGTGCTGGTTTCTCCTTACCAGTTGCCCTGTGCATCCCCAGGCTCCAGCATCTGCCACTTGCATCCCCTCCACGACCCGCACGACCACAGGGTACGTGAGCTGAAATACACTCAACCTTGAAACCAAAGAAGCCTCAAACCTGTCATTAAAGCAGCTGCACTGGCAATAAATTTAGTATTTAAAGAAGTTCATCGCCTGTTTAAAATGCAAAGAGAGTAGCTATGGGAACAACTTCAACAGAGTTTAATCATGCTGAAAAGTGACCCTGTAAAGACACGCAGAAAGGATCCTGCAAGCACCAACATTTTTGGTCTCAAAGGAAGGAGTTAAACCTGTTTCATATCAGCTAGAAAAATGAACAGGCAAGACAGGCAGCTCAGTTACGGGCTGCAAATGTAAATAGAAGTAGTCGTAATAAATAAAAAGTTTTAAAACCTGAAAAAGTTAAAAAAAAAGCCAGGTAAGATTTTGAGGAAACAAAATGCTTTTTTAAGCGAAAAGGAGCAGGAATAAAGGGAAAGTTGAAAGTATTTGATCTGCCCAATAAATACAAAGGATACTTTTTGGTTTTCATCTTATTTGACTTTCAATGCTCTTTTGTAAAATTCTCATTATCTTCTAAGGCTTGGGAAATGTTCATGAACTAGCTGTATTGGCTTTCTCATACTCAGATTTCTGTGCTAAGTTGTTTAGTGAGGGATTGAATGTGGCAAAACCAGGCACTGCTTTGAAATCCCTCTGCACACCCCTGGCTGACTATTCTTCTTGCCCTGCCTGTGAGCATCCAGAAATAAGTGGTTTGTGACTGAAGTACATTGGAACTCAGAAGGAAAGATAGGACTTTTCTATGTGTTATTTTAAAATACAAGACGCACCTAAAATCTCAAGCCAGCTTATGTCAACCCTACTCCCGTGGCTAAGCCCATGATGGAAAGGGCATGGTTCTCACCACAGGGGGAAGCTCAGCCTGTTCCAGCAAACCCAGGACCAACCACAGTGGCTTTGTGAGGGCAGATATTTAAAGCTGTGATGCTGGTTCCATCTGAAAGATGCTCAGGGATGTAGAAAGTGGGGAAGCAGTAGGTGCAGTCCATCCTGCACGGTGGGACTCGATAGCAGTGAGAGGTATTTACCTGGTCTATGGAGACCATTGGATCCTGATTACAAATAAAGCAAGCCAACCCCTGTGGACCCCAGGGGACAACTTTCAGCATGGTTGATAAATGCCAGATCCCTGCTTAGCATTACTGCACTGTCTCAACTCACCTTCCCATGGGTAGCTTCACCTAGCTGGATGTTGCAGGCCAGAAGGAGGAAGGTTGGGATTCAGAGAGGGAAATTCAATCAGGCTGGCGTGTCCAAATCCCCTAGGTTCCCTTGGAAATCCCAGTTCAGCACCCTGCCTGCTGGTGTCTAACAAGCCTCTCAAGAAGAAAAGACTTCAAACCCCAGGATTTATTATTAATCAGTCTGGCTTCTTAACACCTTCTCTTGTGACCTTGGTTGCTAGGAAGTTTGTGCCAATACACAAAAAGCGAAGTATTAATAGAAAGAAAGAGCAGCTGATGGGAGCTCTGCGCAGAGCGGCATGGCCCGGGCAGGGGTAGTCTTCCAGGCTACATCTCTACTAGCAAGCCAGCCTTGCAGGGCTCCTGCTCCTGAAGCCATACCCATGCTATAAAACTCAAAAACAGACTCAAAAACAGACTCAAAAACTCAGTGACTGTGTCCATACTGCTCATGGGGAGCAGGCACCGGCCTTGCTGACTCCCAAACCATCCTTGGGAATTTTTTCAGCTAACATGAGCTGGTCTGGGTCAAAACCACACAGGGGACTGTGTTTGCAATCTGTGATCCATGGAGATGCAATGCCCAAGCCCTTGATGCTTTTATTTCACTCACAGATGTATCCAAAAAGTTTGAAACACAGGTTGGCCTGTGGGCAGTGCTGAAATCTTCAGAGACTTTCCAAGCTTGGGAGCTTTGCTCTAGCTCCTCAGTATTTGCGGAGGTCCTGGTTTGATTTCGGCAGAAGACTGGTGGTGTGAGTGGATAACCCATCTCCTCTTGGGCACACAGAGTTTGCAGGTTCCTTGGGGAGATGACAACTAACTACCAACAGTGCCAAGCTGGAAAGCACAGACCTCTCTCCAAGACCTGTGTCTGGACTGAGTCCCTAAGTTCAAGCAGTTTCATGTTGTTTTTCCCTGCTATGTGTCCAGTACATGTGTCCAGCATGGCACAACTTGTGTTGGAGCATGGCTGCTTGTCAACAGCCATGTCCAAGAGAAACATGGTGCTGCTGGTGCAAGCGTGAGGCCTCTTAGGCTTGCTTTCCTCTGGGGTGCTTTATGCTCTGTTTATAGGTGTGGATGCAGGGTTAGTGAGAGCAGGCAGAATTCCTGCATCGTTCCCTTGTGATGATACCTGGTTTTGGTGAGGAGCAGACAGGAAAAGCTGGTGCCCTCGGCCTGGGGTGGTGCACGCACCAGCAGGGCTGGAAGGGAGGACGGGAGCTTCTGAGCGGCTGCAGACAAAATCACTAAACCTCGCCTTATCCCACGTTATCCTCCCCTCAGCTGTTCAGCTGGGTGATGCCATGTGGCGTTCGACAACTGCCGCATTCCTCTCGCGAGGTGGCTGCCGCGTGACGGCCGGGGGAGCGCGAAGGCAGCCCTAGCCTGGCTCCTGCAAAGCTCTTCTATCCCAGAAATGCTGCAAGTCCTGGGGAAACCTAGTGTCTCCAGAACATGCTGCTACCCTTGGAGAGCACCTGCCCTGCAAAAGGCCTCATGGGCAACGCACCACCGTCCCCATTTCATGTGCAGCGGACTTGAAGGTGAAGCTGTTTGGCCCAGATCATGCATTAGCAAGCGAAAGAGCTGGGAATAGGTCCCACATCGCCTTTTCCTGTGCTCCGGCTGCTGGATTGTGGCCTTTGCCTCAAGTGCAGGGGGTTAACAGGGGGTTAACAGAAACCTGCCTGGGGCATGTGTCAGACAGAGCAGTGACAGCTTGGCTGACCTTCACTTGTGTTTAAAGTGGTAGACAGGTCTTCAACGGCTCCATGCTTCCACCTAGTGACGAAGAGCTACTGCTCACTTCTCCTGCTTTTCTCTATATCCTTTCTGGTTACAACACAGGAATATTTCTCAGGTTCCCAATGCTGAGCCTGTTCATCAGGCTATTTCTACTCATATGCCTGAAATCTGCAACCTCCAAATGCATAACTGCAAACAAACGAAACCAGATGGCCTCAGGTGGTGTTTTTTGAGCAGAACTTTCCTTCAGTAGGAAAAAAAATTGCTTGCACACATACACAAATGTGTACTTACTCATCAAACTATACTGTTGTCCTCTTGAGTGGGTAATCATACTTAAACACGATCACCACCTTGGAATGGGAGAGTATTTACACTTCATATAACAAGACACCTCTGTGACTAGACCCTTCCTCCCTGATCTGAATTATGGGTCTCTGTTTCTGGTCATTAAGGACAATGTTCTTCACCAGCTTCCCTTTCTTTTCACGTTTCAGCGCCTTCAGAGGGATGGTTCCCTATGCAGTGTCCTACCTTATCTGTGACTTTTTGCAAAGAATAAACTTCTCGTCCCAGTCAAATCCTTTGGATCTGGAAAACCTATGACATTTTGTAGAGAATTTCCTATATAAAGCATTTCCTTAGGATTGGATCACAAAATGCTGTACAGAATGAGAGGTGATAATTCATGTTTTTACTCAGTATGATCTAGAGTTTGAGTGACTGAGTATGTCAGGAGCAGAAATGCCAGGGCCCTGAGGGCAGCAATAAGCCTTAATGGCCCTGATCAGCCCCACCTGGGATCCCCAACCACATCTGAGGTTAAATAGGGCTCCTGGAGCTATTTAACCTCAGGTTTGGGCCTGTAGTTCTTCCCTGAGTTATGTTGTAGGAGTACTGGTCTTCAGTCTCATTTCCAGTTCTGCCTTCTAACTGGATCGTGGGCCCATGCTGTAGTTGATCATCCAGCCCTGTCTTGCTCCTGAGTTGGTGCCCTGGAAAGAGTCTGGACCCGGTCCATCTCCTCATTTAGGGCTGTCAGTGGACCCTGTTACCAGCATCTGGCTCTGTCTGCAGTATTCAAGTTACCATATTTGAACTGGTTTTTCTTTGGCAATACTTTTTTTTTTTTTCCTGAGAATTCTTTCAAGTTTGCTCTTTCTTCTGACCATGTTTCCTGTTTAATTCTGGCTAATAAGTAAACTGAGTGTAGACTACTGAGCAGGATAGGGTTAACTTTCATTAGGTTCCTGTAATCATTGCCTATATGCAGCTGAGATATTGAGGCTTGGCCTAAGAATAAACCAAACACAACTGGTTCCACTGCTGGGCAGAGCTCCAGAACTTCCCTGAAAGTTGATTGCCCGTGACTTTTGCCACTGTGTCTCTGAATTGAGGCTGAGGAAGAACAATCAAGCCTGTTTCACCTCCCTTTGGAGATGAGGTAAGAGCATGCATACATACTGCTGTTGTTTGACTGGCACATGGTAACTCATTAAACTGTAGTTACGCTGTGGTGTCAGAGAGCTTCCCCTGAATTTCAGTGGAAACTTCCATGAAGGCATCCCATACCAGTGCAGGGACTCAGCGACCCACCATGTATTTGGTGGCTCCATCAAAAACCATCTGATCTTCAAACAGATGAGTGCAGAGGTGGGAGTAGGGGTGGTGTTCACACAGGTATTCAGCATCTGATGTAGGCTTAACTGGGTCTTCCCTGCAGCCAACGGAGGCACATGGTTCTCCATGGAGTGAATGGTAGTACTGTGTAAGTCCACGGCATTGTTTTCCACCGCTGACTGTATAAGGACCTGCAGGGATGTAGGTACCTGAGCTGTGGAGTCTGAACACCCTTTGGGCAGAATTCCTGCCAAGTGCGGATACTGGGAATACCATGGAAAAATTGAATTAAGAGTATATAAGGAAACCTTGAAGCCCACTTGCTGTGAAAGTCACTCCCAGATTGGATATCAGCATGTGAAGAAACAATTCAATCAGTTTTTCTGTTATGTTGGGGGCAACAAGGAGGATAAAATGGATTCATTGTCCCCATGTTGGAGGACCTAGTCATATACTAATGGAAGAACAAGTCCAGGTTACTCCTATTATGGTCATTAAAGACTTGGAACAAAACAGTTAATAGCAGCAAGTAGCTTAGGTTAATAATTAAGCATGCCCAGTGGACGGCTCTGAGCTGTCTGTGACAGGCATTTAGCCTTCTGAGAAACTAGCCTGGTGGGTTTCAGCACACCGTGACTCCGTTACCCACACAGGGACTGAACTGAGTGCCGAACACAACCTCAGACTGAAAACTGGTAGAGCTGCTGTCAAAGGGATGGAGCAGTTATGCCGGTATCAGAGCCTCTCCACTTCGCTTATTGGAGGAATGGAAGAAGAACAAATTGAGTAAGGTAAGTAATGCCAGGAAAAATCCTAATAAGAATAATAAAAGTAAACCTAAATGATCTTTTATGTAGCTGCTTTTAAATGCAAGGTTCGGATGCATCAGGGTTCTTGAGTCTGACCCCTACACATGGCAGTTATGTTAAAATGTGCAAGAAATATAGGGCAAGTAGTTCCCGTAGGTCTTGTGGTACAATAAGCAATAGAAGCTTAGAGGTTGGCTTTATGGGGACGGCGTATTTGCCATAGTTATGGGATAACTAAAGCTTCTGCCCAGCTCTCACCTCTAAGAGCATCACTCCCCTGTTGCAGCTTTGCTAGGGTGCTAACCCACACTACTTCCAGTGGGCAGCCCGGTGCCTCCCTGCTCTTACCCAACAGCTCTGAGGAGGCTTTTTGTTTGAGATTTCATGACCATGACGTATAGTATTTGGATGACTTTAAACCATGTTTATGGTAATAGCAATAGGGGAGGAAGCATGTGAAAAACAATATCAGCTTTGCTATAAGGTTTTCCTTTCCTGGAGGACCAACCAGCAGACTTGGTTTCTTGAACACCCACTATGGATGCACTGCATTCCGCTCTAATCTTGAAAAAAAGTCCCCACTCCTAAAGGAGGGAGAGGTGCTTTAGATGCTGCACAGTATCTCCTCTAGTATCCATTTTAGACCAGGAGTGCACTTTTGAAGCAAATCTTCCAGATAAGGTGATTTATTTCACACCACAGAACTGTCTGAGTGAACAGATGTCTATCCTTCTGGATAAATTTAAGGAAAGATATGTACCAAAAAACACTCCAACCATTAATGGATGTTCAGTCCTTGGGACTAGGCTAGAGCTAGTGCAGTGTGTGAAAACCTTACACGCTTGCAGTGTGGATGTTGGGTGTTCAGCACTGGCTGTTTTCCTCTATAGATCTGCTTCTATTGGGGTGTGCAACAAATGTGGACGTGGCTTTATTCTGGATTTTGTCCTCTTCTGCCATTATCACCAGATGCTTTGCTGCCCAGTCCTGAGTAGTTATTTCTGTTCTTCATTCATTCCCCCCTTCCCCATGAAGTCAGTATATTGGTATCAAAAATACCCCGATTAGCAGATCAGTATTGGATGTCCCTAAGAGAACGCTGCTTCTCCAGCCTTTCACCAACTGCCTTGAAACTCCTTGCATTATGGGGCAAAGGCCAGACAGAAACAGGAGCAGAGAAACAAATTCCCCTCCCTCCACTTTCCTCAAGTAAGGAATGTGCAATGTCCCAGTGATATCCAGTACTCTTGGTTGCAAATTGACCACATCTTCTAATCAACGTCCAAGAGCAGCCTATGCCTATAGACCGCAGATCATTCTCTGTGTATGTCAGTCATTTTTAAAAGGACTTAAAGCATCAGGTATTCTGAGCTACTCTAGCAGTAGCAAACAATGAACCAGCCCTTTTTCTTTTTTCTTTGAATAGTGTAATTTTCTCAAATGTAGTTGTTAATCAACTCAGCTGGCTTCATTTTGATGGGTCTTACGGAGAGTTACAGAAGCCAGCAAAGCAGACAGTGATATGGACAGTTGTTTAGGGTTTCTCAGGTGACCTGACAGGCACTCACCAATGCACAAGAGGATTTGAATCAGTGTGGTGTATATATTGAGTGAAGCAAGACCACTACATGGAAGAACATGTAAGGTCTTGGTACCATCATCCTGTGGAGGATGCTCTTATATGTGGGGGATGTGGATTCTCCCTTCGAGAATTACTGGTTATACAGTGCCTCATACAGTGACTATGAACTTTGTTCTTTAGATCCTACTATAATAACAATTCAAAATTAGCTTCTTGTCATCTGATTTTTATCTTTATGACTGGGACTTTTGTGGTCTGAACTGAGTTTAACAACCAAGGGATGTTCTGTGTAATGGTGTCCCAGTCTCTGTGTTCACTGGTGAGAATTTGAGGTTCTTGGTCATCTAAATTATGGCTAAATTAATTGACTCATGGTTATTTCAATACTAGTAACAAACGCCAGGGGGAAGGCAGTAGAAGTTAATGGTCTATATTTTTTAAAGTTTTAATGGTTCCTGCCATGGACTTTATAAAGAAAATGTGTGACATGACTGGCTATGAAGTAAGGCCAAGGAGCTTCCCAGGCTACAAGGACTCAAAAATTAATATTCTCAAATTATTATAAGAATTCCCAGCACTGTTGTGATCAAGTCTACCAGTGCTCTTCCAAGCAATTCCTAAGCACACCAGCAGTAGTATGCATAGGCTTTTCCTAGTTTGAGGCCAGCTGTGGAAGGCTACAGAGCTTAATAGTATAGTCAAATCATTTGCTTTCAGAACTGGAGAATGACCATGGTATTGATATAGTTTAATGTAATAGATGTAACAATGTTGCAGAAAGCAGCACAGAGTTAGAGGAGTTTTAACACTATTTTCTCTAAATCCTGTAACTGTTTTCACTAATTTACTTGTGCCTAATGCTTAATGAGTCAGTCTCCTGAGACATGGACCCAGTGGGGGAAAGCTCATCCTGAGCTTGGCTGGAACATGGTCTGCTTGGAGGGGCATATGGTCTCTATAGGTCTGTTGGGTGGGAGGAAAGAGTATGGTGTACTATATATTGATCCTTTACAGTGTATGAGAGGTGAGTCGGTGTTTTCTCTAATTCCACATCGCAGTCCATCTTGTCTGCTGTAACACAGGCCATTGCTCCTACAGGTCTTCAATGTGAAGAAAGAATACAGATGGGGTTCGTTTTAAAGTTACAGGGAAGGTGCTAAGGCCCCAAGTCACGATACTGGAGCTAGTCTTTTCTGAAATTCCCGTCTGAAGTTCAAGATGAACCCATGGAGATCATCCTTTCTGAGTGTTGAGCTGATATTCTTTGCAGGTGGGTGATAAAGAGGTGTTGTTTCCAACCACTCATACAACACCAGCAAAATCCAGTGCCATGGGGCTGGATGCAGACTGAGTGTGAGACATAGGGAAGCATCTCTAAAAGGTGTTGAATGTTTTGGGATATGGGCTGCAGCATATTGGATGTAGTCCACCCTTTATCAGTGGCTTTTCATGGCATTATTTCCATAACCAGTGGAGATTTCTGGATTCACTCTTAATTTTCCCTGTTCTGTCTGGATTCATCTCATGCCTACTGGTTTTCATTCGCTTGGTGATAGGCGTATCACTGTTTACATGTTGATATTAAGGGTTCGTGATGCATTTTCGTCCAATGTTTAGCTTCAGTGATCAGTACTGGTGTTCAGTGAGATTGCATTCATGTGCAGCTAAGAAGTTGGAAAACTCCTTAAATGCTAAACAGGAAACTGCATATCACTGTAAAAGGACTTCAGGAAAATTCTGGTCATTGGCTACCAAAAATCAAGCCAGCCACCGGTTCATCTCTATTAGCTTCAGTGGATGAGAGTCCCAAGAATAAATCTTAATTTATCTAAAGGATTTGATGCCTTTATGAAAGGCATTGCACAGCAAGTTACAGGGGACTTCATGGAATTAAGCAGGAGTTCCTTTCCAGGCCCGTGTTTCTTTCCAAAGGATGTTGGCAAGAAAGAGCTGGACGGGCTGTGTTGGAGCCAGAAGAGGATATGTTTTGTGGGCAGCACTAAGTTTGGGAGAGTATACAGAAGTCAGCAAACACATTTCTTTGAGAGCTGGAAGAATAAATGTGAGGTTTATCATCTTTATTTTAATTCTTGAGGAGGACAGGAAGCTCATACTGTAGTTTGGTTCACCAAGTCCTGAAGACATCAAAACCCTCCTGAGGGGAAGCAGGACTATTACATGGGGGTGGCAGTTGGGGGGGAAAAAAGATGAGCGATATGACTAATTTGGATGCCTGAGAAGGAGAAATGAGATGAAGGGTGGGATCACAGGAGGACAGCTGTCAGTCCGCTATGTCTCATCCTGAACGAGATTTTTTATACGTCTGCATTACGCTTCAGCCTGATGTAGCTGGGTTGTTTTTGCAGCGACAGCCGCTGGATTGCTCATTAAGCCCCGAGAGGGCAGTGTCGCCGGAGGAACGTGGATTACTATTACTCTGGACGGTGAGTTTTAAACTCTTATGAAGCACATGTCAAAGCTGCAGAGAATCAGCTCCGTTCTGAGATTTGTGGTTGGAGTGACAAACCCTAAGCAACAGAGCCGTGGGTTGTGGGACACATAACATGAAATCAGCTTGAAATTATTACTTCATAAGCTACTGCTGATGGTTGCTTGTTTTTAAGTTCTTTCTAAGTGAGGGAAGTCAGGTTTTTACCTTTTCTTTGCAGATGTAAGGCTAGAAATTTCCTCCCTGCCATGCTTTTTTTTTTTTGAAGAAAAGCTGAAATCTCCTCTGTTCATAGGTCCTGTGATGCTGAAGCTTTAAAAACACTAATGATAAACGTGAGATCTGAGTAAAAATCACAGAAATTGGTATGTCATGCTCATTTGAGCCCCAAAAGAGCTGTACAAGGCTACGCATGTTTTTTCCACAGTGGGGAAGAGCTGGTTTCTGAGCTAGCTGTATGTTTGGCTCAGCTGCTCAAGTTCTGACACTTGGTCATTTACAACTATGATGAATGGTAACAGTCTCATTTGTCTGCATATTGTGCATTCCCAGAGAGATGGAGAAACGGAGGGAAGAAAGGGAGCTCAGGTCTTCAAGGGCAGTGATTCCCCAGCAGCACTGTGTGGCAGGCAGAGACAGTCACAGCTGGGAAATCACAGTTCAGGCAGAGTCTCTCTCTTTTTTTGGTGGGGGGAAGAAGGCAGCCAGGCCTTGGGAGAAGAGGAAAAACCTTCCTGGGACCAGGAGGAAATATGCGGTTTGCTGCAAATCGAGAAACCACTGGTGTCACTTAAGGTGGACTGGGAACCACCCGTGAAGATCGTGAGCAAAGGGCGAGTTGTTTGTAAGCCGCCTCCGTTTCTAGTTGTATTTAATGACGCTACAAAAGTTACGCGTGCTAGTTTACGTTCACATAAAGCTTGGCTTTCTGAAATGTTAAAAATCTTTGATCCTAAGACAGCTCACTAAAGAAACGGGCTAAGCAGATCCACCCTACAGCAGAGGTCCTGTCAGCAAAACCGTGCAAAACACGAGCAACTGCAAAGACTGTGTCTTGGACTTGGTGGTCTTAAAGGTCTTTTCCAACCTTAATGATTCTGTGAAGTGGTACTATTTTTGCAGGTGCTTTAAGTATCTACGGGCATGTGTTTTTTCCAGTGTAGACAGCTGAGGCGATTCAAACTCCCAATAACTGCCAATCTCTGCAGTAGAATACATGTGGGAGAGACCAAATACTGTATTAGAGGCAAAAAACGCCATGCAGCTGCATGGTGGGATGAACTTGGTTTTAATATGTGTACTGGTTTTGGTTGGGATAGTGTTAAATTTCTTCATAACAGCCTGTATGTGCTACGTTTTGGCTTTGTGCTGAAAACAATGTTGGTAACACACAGATATTTTAGTCATATTTTTATAATATTTGGTTTGCTTTGCTGAGCATCGCTCACGCAGCAACAAGGTCTTTCCTGATCCTCACACCGCCTGCCAGCAAGTCAGTTGGAGGTGCACAAGAAGTTGGGAGGGGACACAGCTGGGACAGCTGACCCCAGCTGACCAAAGGGATATTCCATACCATATGACATCATGCTCGGCAATAAAACTAGGGGAAAGGTTGGTGGGGTGGGAATGCTGCTTGGGGACTGGCTGGGCACTGGGTGGTGGTGGTGGTGAGCAGTTGTTGTCATTTGCATCACTTGTCTTTCTTGGGTTTTATTTTCCTCTTTTTTATTTTTTCCCCTCTTTTCCTTACTACTACTATTATTATTATTAATATTAATATTCTTTCTTTTTAATTATTAAACTGTTTTTATCACAACCCATGAGTTATCTCACTTTTACCCTTCTGATTCGCTCCCCAATCCCATCATGGGGGAGTGAGTGAGTGGCTGTGTGGTGCGAAGTTGCCATCTGGGGTTAAACCACAGCAATATGAAATTACACAAATTTAAAGAAGCCTGGTTAAGGGCACTAAGCATTGCCTTTAAAGAGAAGTTGGGTTGCACATTCAAAAATGTTTGTGATGTGTGACAATGTGATCCTGTCCTCATTGAGCTCTTCTGACTTTGATTACTTAGGCTCACCATCCCACCAGCTAGAACGTGTCTCTACAGCTAGCGTGTCCCAGCTGGAGGTGTCCCTGGTGAATCCAGACCTGCCCAGGTTGCCATGTGACATCTCTCCTCTGTATTTTGACTTATCCACTATAAGATGCAGAACAAGGTACGATCCATGACTATAGTGTGGGTGAGACCTTGCCGTTTGTCTGGTAGGATCCTCATTTTCTTTCAGTGTCTGTACAGGTCGTTTGGAAGTTGAAGGAATTCCTGTGGCTGCACCTGAGCACCTCCTAAGCTGTTAAGTTCATTCTTATTTACACTTAATGAAGCACTAGGCTACCTCACATGAGAGTCAGAGTGAAGCTTCTTGGAGACCCTAGGCTCAGATCTTCAAAGGCCTGTAGACATCTAGCTCTTAGATGAAAACTCCCAAGGAAATCTTGGCAGGGATTTTACCAGATTTTGGTGTCCTTCATCTGTCCAAGATGATAGAGAGAAGTTATGAGTGGAGCAGGAAGCAAATATGGTTTCAAACACCAGCTGAGCAATCTAAGATCCCTGTTTGCCATCCTGCCATAACTTTAAAGAAGGTTGTTTGGCTGGAAGACTAGGGGTGTCTCAAGAGGCTGTAAGAGCAACCCTAATGGTGCTCTTCCATCTCTTGCTGTTATGATTTGGCTGGGAGTTAATTCTGCTGAATGCTGTGCTGAGAAACTGTGTTCATTGAGGACGCAGCATTAATTTACAAACCAGGATCAAGATGTCCCGTATATCTAGGCAGTCCTGGGTTATTTTAATACTAATGAATAAGAATTACTGAATGAGCATGTCCGTGTTTCGCATTAATGTACAATTTGGAAGGAATTCTGATTTAGTCCTATCACCTTCTGCACTTACCTGTAATTTCTTGCTGTGCCTCCACATTTCTTTGCTTTGTAGTTTTAGAATTTTGGTTCAAATGTGTAAAGTTTGGGTTCACAGTGTAAATTTGCTTTTCTTTATTGAAGCTTCAGTGGACCTGCTAAGAATGGAGACCCTGTGAAGGACCTGGCATTTCCCAAAAAATAACCCCAATCTGTATAAAAACAATATAGCACATTTACACATTTTCTTCCACCTAGGTCTTCGCCCCAGGAGGGTTTGTACTATGTGGAGGTGATCTTTAAAGGACATGTGATTAATAACCTGACTGAGGTGGAGAAAGAAAACTATACGTTCAAGGTAACGACCAAGCAAATATAGAAGTGATGATAAGGAATTTAAGGTATTGAAGGGAGTCAAACTTCAGACATAGTATCTCAGGGAATATGTTGAAATATTATCTCTCATATACTGTATGTCTGGTTGCATGTCAGGACGAGAAGTTAGGATGCTCCTTCTGTCCCTTAAAACTAGGTGTGAGGTACTTGTCAGGCTGGCACTGGGTAGACTAGGTGACCTAAGAGGTCTTTCTGAATCAAAAATCTGGGTCCAAGTTCATCTGTCTCTGCAATTAAGCCACACAGTCAGAAGTCTCTATTGTGTCAGAAGACCCTATGCTGGCTGCTTTTGGTGTCATCCTCCAAGCTGCAGGGTGGCAGATAACAGCCTGCACAGACAGGTAACCATGGGCAAGAGTACCACCCGTGGGCACAGCTGGTTCCAGGAAAGGACACCTCTTCAGGTCTAGGACTGCTCTGCGCACCTAAGATGAGCACGATTTAGAAAGCTCTGACTTCAGTTGTGGTTTCATATCTGTTGCTCAGTTATTTTTGAGAGCTTGCTACTCCCTGCCCCAGACCAGTATTTTCCCTGTGACTCTCAGTGTCAAAGCACATTTTCTCAGGAGGTTGTGGGGCATGGTGGTATTAGACCCGTTAATGATGATGGTGTCAGGATCTCTTGCAGAGCAGAACCTTTAACCGTGCCTGTGTGCTTTGCGATGAGGCTTGGTGTGTTCGGAAGTCACGTCCCACCTCTGTGCTAACTTTGCCTATCAAGCAAGAAAGCCCAGCGTTTTCAGCAAATTGCACATTAAAGCCAAAGAGTCATTGGGTGGTTCAGCTAGCTTAGAGAGCTGATGAAAAATCACCAGGGGATGCTGTTAATGAGGCACATTCCAAGCTAAATAAAACACAATGTGTTGTTTTGGGACTGGGACCTGGGAGCTATGTGTATCAAAAATTAATTTTGCCTCCACATTAGATTGAAAAAGCCTGCTGCAGGCAGCAACAAGTCTAAACAGCTCAGAAGCCTTGTGTCAGCTAGTGGTCCTAGCTTTCACGCTGTTTTTGGCTTCTTTCTCTGCATCAGTTCCAGCCCAGGGTATGGCATGATGTTACCTTTGCTTCTCGGAAGTGGCCATCACAGGAGGGAGTTTGTGGCTACTCATTAATCTTTAACATGACCATGAGGAGGAGGGAAGGCAAAGACTGAGCTTTGAAAGGGAATGGGGTTCAAGGAAAGCTTGGAAAAAAACCCACAAACATATGCAATGAAGTCTTTGGTTTGATCCAGCAAATGAGGTTTTTATGCTATTTACTGGGCTGACAACAGCATCTGTAAGTGCAGGTGAGGACAGGAGAGGGCTCATAAAGAAGGTGGGGAAGATGATGTGTGGAGAAGGTTCTGAGAAATTGGTGAGCTGGAGAATGGGGACACATGGCAAATGTATTTTTTCTGGAAGGTTAATGAAATTGAGCAGCTAATGACTTAGATTGAAACAGGATTTAGCCAGCTAACAGTACTGCAGGCCAGATTTATGGAGGTATTTGTAGCTCCTGGGAAAGGAGAGACACAAATGGATTTTACAAAATCTGAACAAGCCAGGTGCCTTTATACATCACCTTAAACCCAAGACCTCTAAATACCTTGATGGATCTGACTCTTGCTTTTCACATAATGATTTTAATTTCCAGAGTGCCAAATGCTGCTCTGGGAAAAAACTATGACATTACTCTTATTTTCCAGAGCAGATATCTGAGGAATAAAGAACTGATGTGGTTTTGCCAAGCTCTCCCTGTAAAATGCAAGACTGTGCCTGTATTAGTTAGCAAGGCAGGGTCAGGATGTGGTCTCCAGCACTGCCTGGGATCACCTACCTGCCGCTCCTTGGTGCGGTTTTCTGTTTTGGGTGATAGCAAGTCTGCTCCCATTAGACATTGTGGATCAGACCACCTTCTTTTTGGTGTTGGGAGAGGTTTCCTACATGGCTACAAGCCATGTTGTTCCCTGGGATAAATATGGTTGGACTTGATCTTTAAAGGTTTTTTCCAAACTAAATGATTTTAGGATTCTAAATAGCAGGTTCCAAGTTATTTTATTTAGTCATATAGCCATAGTCCAGGACCCCACCTTCCCTTTCCATAAAAGTCCTCATGGCTTTCCCAAGATATCCAGCTCTCTTTCATTGCCTGTCCAGGTATGTTCCCACTGACACCAGACCCCACCATCTCAACTATATCAGCTTGTTACAAGATGATGTGCAGCTAACCCAGCACTGGATAATACCTAGTGTGCTGGAGA